>NC_136605.1:682500-777500 GCF_910589615.1 Taurulus bubalis
ATGTGTGTGTATGACTATGTGTGTGTATGAATATGTGTGTATGAATATGTGTGTATGAATGTTAGATACTCCTGATGGCACCGGTGGCACTTTAGCTCCTCCCAACAGTGTGTGAATGGGTGAATGATGACATGTAGTGTTAAAGCGCTTTAAGTGGTCAGAAGACTAGAAAAGATCTTTCCAATACTCAATATATCGCGGTATCGTGATAATATCATGGCATCGTGATAATATCGCAGTATTGTGATACTATCGTACCGTGACTTAAGTATCGTGATAATATCGAAGTATCGTGATGACATCGTATCGTGACTTAAGTATCGTGATAATATTGTGACTTAAGTATTCTGATAATATCGTGACTTAAGTATTGTGATAATATCGTATCGTGATAATATCACAGTATCGTGATAATGTCGCATCGTGACTTAAGTATCGCATCGTGACTTAAGTATCGTGATAATATCGCATCGTGACTTAAGTATCGTGATAATATCGCATCGTGGGACCTCTGGTGATTCCCATCCCGTGTGCTGTATGTACCATCCAACATTATGGCACTACTTTCTGTGTAATCCGAGCTGCTGTCTGCCACCAATCTCTGCATGTAAACGACTCATTTAAAGTCCATAGTGATTTTGAGAATCAATGCACCACATGTTAGTCATGACATCAAAATTATGACTTTTATACCCTCCCTAAATATCTCAGGACTGGTTCTGAAACAAAAGCAAAAACCTAAATCGATGCGATGCAGTAGGATGTGAAAAGAAGACATGAAGCATTGTACCATAGTCTGTAACGTCATTAAGATCAGCTGCACCTTTACCCCAGCAGAGCAGTCCGCTATAGTGGTGCAGTGTGTCTGTCTACTGCTTTTATTGTGGCGGGTCAGAACCAGGCTCTGATGCTCTGCTGCCCACGTGGACCAGGTGGGAGCAGTAAAGGGTTTACCAACTTATGAGCCATATTTCATGAGTCTGCTTTGTGGACAAGCCAGGGAGCACTTTATATTGCATTGTGCACACATAACACACACACACACACACACACACACACACACACACACACACACACACAGCTCATAAATACGGCTCTTATTAAAACACTGTCAGTCCTGCGATGCTCTTCTAGTGATGTACTCCAGGCAACACTGTCTGTGACATGTTTTATATGTTCTACATGTTCTGAAACTGTCATCATGTTGCTGGTATGATGTCAACATGCAAAGATCATTTTCACTCTATTTTTGCTGTGAAACGGCACGCAGAGCCTCATCGTAATCTAACCTGATTCTCACCTGAGTCCCACCTGAGCCTCACCTTAATCTAACCTGAGTCCCACTTGAGCCTCACCTTAATCTAACCTGATTCTCACCTGAGTCCCACCTGAGCCTCACCTTAATCTAACCTGAGTCCCACTTGAGCCTCACCTTAATCTAACCTGATTCTCACCTGAGCCTCACCTTAATCTCACCTGAGCCTCACCTTAATCTCACCTGAGCCTCACCTGAGCCTCACCTTAATCTAACCTGATTCTCACCTGAGCCTCACCTTAATCTCACCTGAGCCTCACCTGAGCCTCACCTTAATCTAACCTGATTCTCACCTGAGCCTCACCTTAATCTCACCTGAGCCTCACCTGAGCCTCACCTGAGCTTTACCTTAATCTCACCTGAGCCTCACCTGAGCCACACCTGAGCCTCACCTTAATCTCACTTGAGCCTCACCTTAATCTCACTTGAGCCTCACCTGAGCCTCACCTGAGCCTCACCTTTATCTCACCTGAGCCTCACCTTAATCTCACCTGAGCCTTACCTGAGCCTCACCTTTATCTCACCTGAGCCTCACCTGAGCCTTACCTGAGCCTCACCTGAGCCTCACCTTAATCTCACCTGAGCCTTACCTAAATTCTAGTATTAATGCAAAAGACAATCTGCAAAGGAGGGAACCAGAGACTCCATTAAACCTGGTGTGCTCTAATGTGTTCTAAATGACAAGTCCTTTGCTCCTGGTGTCCCCCACCACTGGTTTGGAAGAAGGAACCGGAGAACCAGCTACTAGTGACGTACCGTGGATCTGATTCATGCCGACGGGTCGATGGCTTCATGTGGATTTCAAAGAGTGACGGATAAATATGTGGAAAAGTAAAAAGTGGGCCCCACAGTCCACCTAGAGCAGTGTTTTTCAACCTTTTTTGGCACATTTTATACAATAAAAAAATCCTGCGGCACACCAACGACCCACAAAGTTACAGAATGTCACATTGTAGCATAATACAGCATATATGGTAAGTAATTAGTGCGCTACCTACTGGCATGAAAGAGTATTCAGTGTTTCCCCTAGGTTTACAGCTTTAGGGGGGGAGCGACTGACATACTACATCGTGGTACCTCACAGTACTACATCGTGGTACCTCACAAAGTACTACGAAGTACTACAAAGTAATACTTCACAGTTTTAGTGATTCCATCTGTGCTTTTATTTTATAATAGAAGAAAGAACATTGCTCAATGAGACACAACAGCAGAAAGACGACCTTACGGAGATCTCATAAAGATCGGCTTTTGGAGAAATGACAAGAATCGGCGAGTCGCGCATGTGCAGCGTGACCTGTTAACGGCGACCTGTTAACGGCGACCTGTTAACGGCGACGGCGACTTGTTAACGGCGACCTGTTAACGGCGACGGCGACTTGTTGACGGCGACCTGTTAACGGTGACCTGTTAACGGCGACGGCGACTTGTTGACGGCGACCTGTTAACGGCGACCTGTTAACGGCGACGGCGACTTGTTAACGGCGACCTGTTAACGGCGACCTGTTAACGGCGACCTGTTAACGGCGACCTGTTAACGGCGACGGCGACCTGTTAACGGCGACCTGTTAACGGCGACCTGTTAACGGTGACCTGTTAACGGCGACCTGTTAACGGCGACCTGTTAACGGCGACGGTGACCTGTTAACGGCGACCTGTTAACGGCGACGGTGACCTGTTAACGGCGACGGTGACCTGTTAACGGCGACCTGTTAACGGCGACGGTGACCTGTTAACGGTGACCTGTTAACGGTGACCTGTTAACGGCGACCTGTTAACGGCGACCTGTTAACGGTGACCTGTTAACGGTGACCTGTTAACGGTGACCTGTTAACGGCGACGGTGACCTGTTAACGGTGACCTGTTAACGGCGACCTGTTAACGGCGACCTGTTAACGGCGACCTGTTAACGGCGACCTGTTAACGGCGACGGTGACCTGTTAACGGTGACCTGTTAACGGCGACCTGTTAACGGCGACCTGTTAACGGCGACGGTGACCTGTTAACGGCGACCTGTTAACGGCGACCTGTTAACGGCGACCTGTTAACGGCGACGGCGACTTGTTAACGGCGACCTGTTAACAGCGACCTGTTAACGGCGACGGTGACCTGTTAACGGCGACCTGTTAACGGCGACGGCGACTTGTTAACGGCGACCTGTTAACGGCGACCTGTTAACGGCGACCTGTTAACGGCGACCTGTTAACGGCGACGGTGACCTGTTAACGGCGACCTGTTAACGGCGACGGTGACCTGTTAACGGCGACGGTGACCTGTTAACGGCGACCTGTTAACGGCGACGGTGACCTGTTAACGGTGACCTGTTAACGGCGACCTGTTAACGGCGACCTGTTAACGGCGACCTGTTAACGGTGACCTGTTAACGGTGACCTGTTAACGGCGACGGTGACCTGTTAACGGCGACCTGTTAACGGTGACCTGTTAACGGCGACCTGTTAACGGCGACCTGTTAACGGCGACGGTGACCTGTTAACGGCGACCTGTTAACGGCGACCTGTTAACGGCGACGGCGACTTGTTAACGGCGACCTGTTAACAGCGACTTGTTAACGGCGACCTGTTAACGGCGACGGTGACCTGTTAACGGCGACCTGTTAACGGCGACGGCGACTTGTTAACGGCGACCTGTTAACGGCGACGGTGACCTGTTAACGGCGACCTGTTAACGGCGACGGCGACCTGTTAACGGCGACCTGTTAACGGCGACGGTGACCTGTTAACGGCGACCTGTTAACGGCGACGGCGACTTGTTAACGGCGACCTGTTAACGGCGACGGTGACCTGTTAACGGCGACCTGTTAACGGCGACGGCGACCTGTTAACGGCGACGGCGACCTGTTAACGGCGACCTGTTAACGGCGACGGTGACCTGTTAACGGCGACCTGTTAACGGCGACCTGTTAACGGCGACGGCGACTTGTTAACGGCGACCTGTTAACAGCGACTTGTTAACGGCGACCTGTTAACGGCGACGGTGACCTGTTAACGGCGACCTGTTAACGGCGACGGCGACTTGTTAACGGCGACCTGTTAACGGCGACGGTGACCTGTTAACGGCGACGGTGACCTGTTAACGGCGACCTGTTAACGGCGACGGCGACCTGTTAACGGCGACCTGTTAACGGCGACGGTGACCTGTTAACGGCGACCTGTTAACGGCGACGGCGACTTGTTAACGGCGACCTGTTAACGGCGACCTGTTAACGGCGACCTGTTAACGGCGACCTGTTAACGGCGACGGTGACCTGTTAACGGTGACCTGTTAACGGCGACCTGTTAACGGCGACCTGTTAACGGCGACCTGTTAACGGCGACGGTGACCTGTTAACGGCGACGGTAAAACCAGCATTTCCTCTTGCGCCCCACCTGTAATACGCCCCAGTTTGATAAATACTGACTTAAAGGAAACTTGGTGTTCATTTATTTTAATGATGACCACAAAGTGAGCAGGCTCTGTCACTGCAGTGTGTTTTTCAGGGTTTTGGAAGAATATTGCCAGAGCCTCGATATGAGAAGTGAGAGCTCATAGCTTAATAGTGATAGCTTCAGCAGCAAATCCCATTGTGAAAAGCACGCAACATATTTTCCGTCGCTCTCTGTCCGCTGTGTCTCACCTGTGTGCATCACATCGGGGCGGAACTCCTCCGGCCGCGACACGCAGAGCAGAGAAGAGTTGTAACGCGACCCAGACATGACAAGCTGTCTGTAGATAAGATCAATAACATACGGCCGTTTAGTTTGTTTACAGCAGAACAAGGTGCAGACCTGTTCTATAGGAAATTACTAGGCCAGCCACTATATTGCAGGCTCAGACGCTCAACAATGCAAAATTATTTGAGGCAGCTAAATAATATTTTTTGGGATCAATTAAGTGAAATTGGACATTTTCTCACGGCACAGTGGTTGACAATCACTGGCCTAGAGGACACACAGGGAGCAGCAGACACTGAGCTCTACTCACCAAGAGCCGGCTCCTGGGCCCACTGTGTGCAGCTTCATAATGTATGCATCATTAGCAGCTCCGCTTTCAAGAGGAAAGCAAACCGAATGTGTCTTTGTAGCAACACCAGACACTCGGCCGCGAACATATTCCTATTAAGTTGTCCAACATAACGATTATTCATCCAGACAAGCTGTCGAAGAACAATTTCTTCTTATTTATTTCCTGTTTGCAGTCACTGCCGCGGGGAGCGGTAGTCTAGGGACAGGGAGAGGTTCCACATACACACACACACACACACACACACACACACACACACACACACACACACACACACAGATTTGACAGGTGAAGAACAGTACATTTTCCGCACCGCTGCCGCTGCAGCGCTGTATGCAGCAAACCTCTCAGGAACATCAGAGGAACTCGGTTTGGCTTTGGTTGCATACATTAAGGGTCGTGTTGTCTTATATTATCATATTTATCTAGTGAAGCTGGGCTCTGTGACCTCTGTGATACTATGCACCCTCACTTCACATTGTCACAGTTGTCTGTATCTTCCGAGAGTCTAAGTACCACTTTAAATGGTGCAATAATCTGGCAGCTGGAGAAGGAAGCCGGGGTGTTTTAACAGGAAGGATCTGAGGACGTGATTGAAGACAGGTGCTGGAGGCCACGCCCACACACACACACACACACACACACGACAGCTTCTCCTTCATTTCTAGTAACTGTTTACCTGATCTCAATAATTGGTTAAATCGTTATTCGTGATCAGAGGTTAATAACTAACACCTCTCCTGTGGACTGCTCTGTTGGTATGAATGTTTACATGTCAGCTCCAGGCTCATGTTCATATTGATCATCAGGATGGACGTCCTCATGTTCTGCTGCTAACGCTGAGAAACACACCAAGAGCAATCAATCAAGCAGCACAGATTCTGTGGAGAGTATCTTGTCCTTGCATGAGCGAGACACCCGGCAGGCCTGGCCTACGTTATGCATCCTTATGAAAATTAAAGTTTTAGGCATTTAATCCCAAAAAAAAGCTAGCTGACAGGACATTTTCACTCTCTAAATATTGATATTCCTACTTGTCTAAAAGAAATGAGCCAGACTCGACTGTTGCAACCTGAACATCAAATACACAAAACATCATGCAATACATAATACATGTGATGTAGACAAATGAATACTCAGTATATAGCATCTGATGGAGTACAACCAGCCATCAGGCTCAGTGACACACCTGTATCCGCCTGGTGAAGGGAGCGTAGTGCTGATTAAAGGATTATAAAATGAAACCTGGATTAGTCCTTCTTCTCTTTCCAAAGACATCGTCCGATTGGCTCGTCCGAGTCACAGGGAAGTGGATTCATATTCCGTGTGCTAGGTTCCACAGGGCTCTGCTTAAAGAGGACCACCTCACACAGCTACCTGTTCACCGGTCGTTCCCTGGGTCCAGAGGAACTGAAGCCCTCCTGCCGCCTGTGTGTGGTCTGATTAGCTGATGTGTTGGTTTTGTAACCCGTCTAATGTGTTCTATTAAATCATTCACTGCTCAATCTGCTGTCTAGTCTGCGTGTTGGTTCCAGCACTGTGACACTCCCATTTACATCAAGGTATTTCACTGAGGCTAGACATTTCTTATGACATATCTGAATATTTAACATCATATAGCCAAACTTCCCAGCCAGCTGGCAATTTTTACGTTTTTTAAATCTCTAAACAAAAGAGTTTTTCTTTACAATCTCTCTATGACTGTTACTCAGTCTGAACCATCATGACCAGATAGTAGAAATGATCATTTCCTTCCCCACCTGAAAGGTGTCCGCTGTGTAAACTGGGCCGACAGAGCGGTGACAGAGCAGCTGCTGTCCCAGGACAGGGCAGAGTTATGCTGCAGGATCCTTTACGGGCCGACATGAAAATCAATGTAGAGGTTGTAGACATGCCACTCCTAAATCTACACTCTCCAGGGATCCCTGTGTGTGTGTGTGTGTGTGTGTGTGTGTGTGTGTGTGTGTGTGTGTGTGTGTGTGTGTGTGTGTGTGTGTGTGTGTGTGTGTGTGTGTTTGTTTTGTCCAAACTCTCATCTTTTCTCTCTCCTCATACACTGAGCGTATAGCATGTGACCGGATCCTCAGCGGGTTTCTCTCGTGTATCGCTGTCACATGTAATGTAACATGTAGTGTAACATGTAGTGTCACATGTAGTGTAACGTGATGTCATATGGACTGTAACATGTAGTGTAACATGTGATGTCATATGGACTGTAACATGTAGTGTAACATGTGATGTCATATGGACTGTAACATGTAGTGTCACATGTAATGTAACATGTGATGTCACATGTAATGTAATATGTAGTGTCACATGTAATGTAATATGTAGTGTCACATGTAATGTCACATGGAATGTAACATGGAATGTAACATGTGATGTCACATGGAATGTAACATGTGATGTCACATGTGATGTAACATGTAGTGTAACATGTGATGTCACATTGAATGTTATATGTAGTGTAACATGTGATGTCATATGGACTGTAACATGTAGTGTAACATGTGATGTCATATGGACTGTAACATGTAATGTAAAATGTGATGTCACATGGAATGTAACATGTGATGTCACATGTGATGTCACATGGAATGTAACATGGAATGTAACATGTGATGTCACATGGAATGTAACATGTGATGTCACATGTGATGTAACATGTAGTGTAACATGTGATGTCACATTGAATGTTACATGTAGTGTAACATGTGATGTCACATGTAATGTCACATATAGTGTCACATGCAATGTAACATGTAGTGTCACATGTAATGTAACATGTAGTGTCACATGTAATGTAACATGTAATGTAACATGTGATGTCACATGGAATGTAACATGTAGTGTAACATGTAATGTAACATGTAATGTCACATGGAATGTAACATGTGATGTCACATGTAATGTCACATGGAATGTAACATGTAGTGTAACATGTAATGTCACATGTAATGTCACATGGACTGTAACATGTAGTGTAACATGGAATGTAACATGGAATGTCACATGGAATGTAACATGTGATGTCACATTACATGTAACATGTAGTGTCACATGTAATGTCACATGGAATGTAACATGTTGCATTACATGTGATGTCACATGTAATGTTACATGTAGTGTCACATGTGATGTAACATGGAATGTCACATGTAGTGTAACATGTAATGTAACATGTAATGTCATTCATCTCTCACACACACATGTTGACACATTTAATCCCGTTTTACAAAATAACCACAGCAGAATGTCATGTCATCCTCAAAACATACAAAATACAACAAATTGTGTTGGTATTTTGCAAACACACAAACATCTGTTGGGATGAACAAGAAAAGCTGACAGACGACGTAAAAGGCTGCTGGTGGGCGGGGCTTGTGAAGCACCGAGAGCCGTATTGAGTGATGTGTTTCAGCGTCATTGGTCGAGCGATGGGTGGAGAGAGAGCCTCCAGATTAGCTTCCTCTATGGAACCACTTTCCTTTACCGATCCCTATTTCCATTCACACACTTCATATTAGTGACAAGCCGATTCTAGCTGACATTCTAGTAATATCCTCAAGGCAGCAAAGAACGTAAAAGAGCCTTTGTAGCTTGGTGTGGTTTCACGATGAAAATGTTCGGATCTGCCCAACCTACACTGAAAGGTGGGAACCTTCCACTGCAGCTCGACTCATCACATTCTCCTGCATCCTTGAGACTGAGACTGAATAAAGACTGAGAACGTGGTGCAAGCTCTGAACCCTCCGTAGGTCTGTATTGTGTAGTGTATTAGATCTCTTCATCATATGCCAGTCCAAGTGAGCTTTAGAAACAGGAGTGGTGAGAGGTATCTAATTGTGTTTACTCAAGTACTGTACTTGTAAAGTTCCTGTGATTTACTTCCCATCTTATTCCACTGAGCCGCAGTCCCAGTATATAACAGTATTATGCTTCCTTCGTCGTATGCTCTACAGATTCTAAGGACCTCTGAGGCACATTTGGGATTTTGGGCTAAACAAATAAATTAGAATGTAATTAAATTGAAGTGCATCTTTGCGTTTGCGTCTGGTGTGAACGAGTGAGAGCGCACCGACCGGCACAAGAGCCATGCAGAGCCGCATTCAACCTCTCAGGTTGTGAGAGGAGTGAAAGGCTCTTCAGCCGGCCGGCTCTGACGAGCTGCACGGCTCCAGCAGCTGATACTGTGGGAGTTTGTGTTGGGGATAACTGAGGACCGGCGGAAGGAGTGAAAGATGAAACTGTGATCACAAAGTAATACATTAGAATAAATTTGAGGTGAGGCTCGTGCCAATGTTGTGGCTTGGCGAGATAACAGAATACCACAGAGCCAGATCCTGTGGGCCGCTCTGCCAAGCCTGAGGACACACACTGATTCACAGGCTGCCTGAGACCTGATAACAGGCAGCACAGAGCGTGTGTGTGTGTGTGTGTGTGTGTGTGTGTGTGTGTGTGTGTGTGTGTGTGTGTGTGTGTGTGTGTGTGTGTGTGTGTGTGGAGTAAAGTTTTGCACGTCTCAAGAGAAACTATTATTCTCAATGAAATATAGGCGTGTGTATTGGTGGATTGCATGTTTGTTTGTTTGTGAGAGAGAGAGAGAGAGAATGAGAGAGAGAGAGAGAGAGATAGTGTGTGTGTGTGTGTGTGTGTGTGTGTGTGTGTGTGTGTGTGTGTGTGTGTGTGTGTGTCATCATGGCGTGACATATGGGACTGTCTGGCTGCTGTTGTAAGTGTGTGTATGTGTGTTTGAGAGTAAACTAAACCTCCCAACACAGAGGTTAGCACACAGGCTAACACATACATGCTAACCTCTGAGCTCAGCTGGCTCAGAAGGTCCAGCGGGTCGTCCACCAAACGGGGGATTGGGGTTCCTCAGGTCGGAGTGGGCAAGATTCTGAAGCCCAGTATCCCTGAAGCGTGTACCAATGGAAGGTGCCACTCCCAAATAGAAGTTACTAAACTAAAATCAGCGAAAAATGGGATGCAAGTAAGTTTGTGTGAAGGAACAACACATTACCTTTACTCTTGTTAGTGGAACAAAGGAAAACCTTGTTTATGTTTCACCCTTTTTCTGGCTGCTTCTGGTTTTCTGGAGACCAGCTTGTGAGTTTGTAGATGTAATGCCTGCTGGTGGCACCAGGAGACTCTTGCACACAGCATGTCGGGCTGCAGGGCTTCAGGAGCTGTGGATCCAACCTCTCCAGAGCTCTGGTGCGTCTTAAACACTTCTCTAGGTTTTGTGGAGCTGTGGGATCTGCAGATTGGAAGACCACAGTCAGTAAAGTTCTTCTGTCCACTCCACGGCCAACCATTGGCTGAAGGTAGACTATGTTTATGGGCTGTCTATGTGGAGATGTGCAGCTCTGGTAATCACTTGTTGGATATGGCCAAGGCGGGACCCAAAATATTCAACTATTCCACAATTCAATAGAAGAAGGTCATATTTTACAAAGAAATTGGTTTCTCCCAATAGATTGTCACAAAGGGCCCATTCTGATATAAATATCATCCCAGTAATAGTACTGTTAAATCACATGTGTGCTTTCACAGTCACAGCCTCCTGTCTGAGCCCACTGCCTCTAACAACTCCTTTCAACTCTGTAGTCTGGACGCATCGGGCCGTACTGAAGGGGGAGTGATGGGAGTTCTCTCACTCCGACACACCGGCCCAATCATTGCATCAGATTGTCTGCCTGAGTGGGAAAAGAGCTCTAGACAAATGTGTTTGCTCTGCTTACAGCAGCCAGAGACCAGCTCAGACTTTCTGATGCCCTCATGCCACTTCCACCGGAGCCCCAGACCCAACCTCACTCAGGGAGCACGGAGGTCCCAGTGCACTGACGATGTGGAGGAAACCCAGAGAGCACGTCTGCAAAGCAGTCTTTGAATAATGTAACCAAATACAACATGTTCTTTTTCAGATGAGCCAACCTCTTTTGGGTTGATGAGTAAAATAATCTGGTATTTTAAGCTTCCCAGAATCTGCACATCCAAAAGTCTTAATACAGTCAAGTATTGGTGTTGGAATTATGGTTTGAGTTTGTCTCTGTGATACCTTCTCCACCTGGTGGCAGATCCAAACTAAAGTTAGTGGTTCAGTGGAGATGTTTCCACAAGAGTAATCTGTTGGCCTCTGCTCTGTGTTTTTTCTCCCTTTGTCCTTGTTTGGATGTAAAATGAGAACATTTGTGACCCGGTCGCCATGTTGAACACAGTCAAGTCAAAACCAAGCCCCGACCTGCAAACCTTCTCAATGCAGCGACAGAAAGACTGGTGTTGGTTGGGTCAAAATTCACAGCTTCAGCAGTGTTCGATGCCCATGAGCCGGTGGAGGGGGCGTGGCCAACCGGGCGACCACACGAAGATAACTGAGAACAAATGATTCAGTGCAGACATGGAGCTCCTGCTGTTGCTCTGCGGTTGAATGAGGAGGAGGGGGCAATTATATAGTTCATTGTAATTAACTATCGCGAATATCAATGTCTGTTTCCAACCACATCTACCGCGCATCAAGTGATAAAGTAGTAAAAGCCCGCCTCCGGCTTGATCTGATTGGCAGCCTCGGTTAAGTTTGACTCTGCGCCCGGCGCTGAAAAATATTTTAACTTCAATGCACGTCGAAAAAGTGCCTGAAAATGAACGCTGTACAAAAGGAAAACAATGCTTCTGCAGGCGACGCCTTTCTATCGGCCCCTTTGAGACTCCTTCACTCTGATTGGTTGTTTCTTTCTTCAGGTGGAATCCTTCTAGTGTCATTAGGAGCCCCGTCAGGAGGCAGAGGAACCTGATTGTTTCACACAGGATCTCCCTCATGGACTCTTGGAACGCCTAAAGACAGTTTGATCTAGCATAACAAAAGTTTTATTAAAGCTACCAGTTGTAGCTTTAATAGCATGAAGGGAAGGAAGAGAATGGAAAGGAAATGTCACAGCGTAACATTGATATGGAGTAGAAATGATGGCATTCATCCTGCTGCGTGTGTGTGTGTGTGTGCGCGTGCGTGCGTGCGTGCGTGCGTGTGTGTGTGTGTGTGTGTGTGTGTGTGTGTGTGTGTGTGTGTGTGTGTGTGTGTGTGTGTGTGTGTGTGCAGTGGTAGTGGATCTGGGTTGAAAGCAGGATGCTCTTCTCCAGGGCTCAGAGCGCTCTGATTGGGCGAAAATGAGTCACAGACATGTTTCCTAATGAGCTGACAGGCCACATTAGTGTGTGTGTGTGTGTGTGTGTGTGTGTGTGTGTGTGTGTGTGTGTGTGTGTGTGTGTGTGTGTGTGTATACAAGCATGTGTAGTCATGCCAATATGTGCACATGCCTCTTGCCACTAAAATGTGTCTGAGTGTGTGTGTGTGTGTGTGTGTGTGTGTGTGTGTGTGTGTGTGTGTGTGTGTGTGTGTGTGTGTCTGGCCGTCTGCATGACTGATTGCACCTCTGGGCCAGCAGTATTGAGGCCAGGAGAAGAGGAGACATCAGAGGTATGTAGATCACACACCAGCAACTCTCTCTCTTCTCTTCAAACATTTGAATTTCTCTACAACCTTCAGTGCAATACGACTTCCTGGTTGAGCCCGGCTCTCACTCTTCTTGATGATGACATCATGGTGGACTCTCTCTCTCTCTCTCTAAACCGCTGTACGTGGTAATGGATGTGTTTTTAATAGTATTGAATTATCCAATAGCGAAGACGTCCATTCCCTAATTCCCTCTAAGCTTGTGCACCCTTTAATGGTGATGTTGTGTGTGTCTGTGTTGTGTAGCTGTGGCACCCGGCTGCACAACACAGACACACTGAACCATTTACTGACGATGGAAGTGTGTTTGCGTTGTTTAACTGTTCCTGCAGTGTGACATTAGACACAGATAAAGAAGACACAGCGCGCTGCAGCATTAGAGCTTGAAGACCTTTTGATGCAAGAGAAAAGATGAGGACAGCACTGACCTTCCTATTGACACACGCTGCGTTTGAGGAAAAAAAACATCTGAACTTCATTAACTTTCCACTTCTGTCTGTCCATCACAGACTGAACGCAGAATGAATTACTCTCTGGCTTTCCATTATTAATCATCATTATTTAGATCTGTTATCAGAATAGATGCAACCAAATCAATGCCGACAGTCTAATACTACATTAATGCTACAGTAGTGCTACGTCAATGCTACATTAATGCTACAGTACTGCTACGTCAATGCTACATTAATGCTACATTTTGAACTACAAATCCGGAGGAAAGCAAGTTCACATTAAATGGTAAATGGACTCTACTTGTATTTCTCTTTTCTAGTCTTGCGACCACTCAAAGTTCTTTAACACTACATGACATCATTCACTCATTCACATCCTGATGGGAGGAGCTACCATGCAAGGTGCCACATTCACACACCGAACAGCCTGCGGGAGCAAATACACATGGACTAGCGGAGCCAGGGATCAAACCACCGACCCTCTGATTGAAGGACGACCCTTCTCTACCGCTGCTCCACAGACGCCTCCAATATCCAATAACATTAGCTGTGAGCTGTTAGCAGCTGGTGGGAGGACAGTCGAAATAACAGTGAATGGCAACAGAGTTACATTATGATTCATCATAATATCATTCACACTACAACTTAAAGAATCTTGAAGGAATGTTGGTTGAAGTAAGTGGGATTCATTGTTTTGTTTCTGATCTCCACCATGATATGGATTTGGGTCACGAGAATCCTGGGGGGGTAATAGTAATGTCCCCTGGAGGGGGCGGAGCCTATGTTGCGGCTCACAGAGGCTGTAAACAACACAACGATGCAATGAGTGGACGAGGTCGCTCTGCTCCCACTGAAACCCGTCGCTCAGTCTTGAGCCCCTCCAGCATCTCCAGGGTTCTGCTGTTTCACCTTGAAACTGTTCAAGGTCACCAGAGCGTCAGCCCCTCACAGGCAGGAGGCCCTGCAGGAACAACCTCAGGAGACACTGCAAAGACACTACCGGAGGTTCACAGGGAATCAAACCGGCGACTAAAAAGAGTCCCGCTACGTCCCTAAAAATGATTGCGCAACAGAGAGTTGCTCGTTGCCATGGTGAACTTCAGAAGGACTGAGCCTCATGAGTGAGCAGGTGAGAGAGAGAGAGAAAGAGAGAGAGAGAGAGAGAGAGAGAGAGAGATTTACAGACAGAATCCTCTCTTTGCAATGCTCACTTGCCCTCTATGAGCCTCAACCTGTGTGTGTGTGTGTGTGTGTGTGTGTGTGTGTGTGTGTGTGTGTGTGTGTGTGTGTGTGTGTGTGTGTGTGTGTGTGTGAGGGAAGCTTTGTGCGGCACGTTCACACCTCTGGGCCTTGTGTGTGTGTGTGTTTGAGAGACAGAGAGAGAGAGAGAGAGAGAGAGAGAGAGCGATGGGAGAGCTATACAGCAGTCGACAGTCTGCATGATAATGAGCTGTGAGGTGTTCGGCTTTACCTTACACACACACACACACACACACACACACTCACACTCACACTCACACACACTCACACTCACACACACACTCACACTCACACTCACACACACTCACACACACACACACACTCACACACACACACTCACACACACACACACACACGCACTCACACACACACTCACACTCACACTCACACACACTCACACACACACACACACTCACACACACACACTCACACACACACACTCACACACACAGCTGCATGATCCTCTCCTTCCTCTTATGCATCTCCTCTTCATCCCTCGTCCCTTGTCGTCTTTCTCTTTCGCTCTTGTTTTTTTTCCAGCTTTGCTCTTATCGTTTCTGTCTCGGAGCTTGGCCCTTTCTTATCTCCAGTCAAGCATGACCCACACACACACACACACACACACACACACACACACACACACATACACACACACACACACACACACACACACACACACACACACACACACACACACACACACACACACACACACACACACACACACACACACACACATTTATGTATAAACACATGCATGTCAGATTGGCCTGTACTCTACATTCGCTGCCCAAACCACATACTGTACACAGTCCACGTCTCTCTTTCATTCAGTCCTTATTCCTGCCTATACTTACAGTGTGTGTGTGTGTGTGTGTGTGTGTGTGTGTGTGTGTGTGTGTGTGTGTGTGTGTGTGTGTGTGTGTGTGTGTGTGTGTTGGATGGGGGAGAATGAGATTGAATAGGAGTGATGGGGGGATAAAGATGGAGACAGAAAGAAAGGAGGAAGGAGAGGAGAGAGGTAGCCAGCAGGGCAGGAGGGATGTGTGTGTGTGTGTGTGTGTGTGTGTGTGTGTGTGTGTGTGTGTGTGTGTGTGTGTGTGTGTGTGTGTGTGTGTGTGTGTGTGTGTGTGTGTGTGTGTGTGAGTTAGGAAGTGCAGCCAAGTGTAAAGATATCATCTTGACAGAGCCAGAGAGATGCAGCGCTCAGCTCCACTGTCCGTCTCTCACAGCTCTAATGAGTGTGCTGCTCGGCATCGTTTTATTTCTTAGTTCTTCTCAGATAACAACAGAGACTAACGTTAATCGCCACGTTACATCCACCGTGCTGAACTTTGCTGAACCCGCCTGCATTGTCCCCTGGAGTTGCTCCTGTCGGCTCAGAACACATCGAGCGCTGCACACGGGGATAAACCGTGCCGTGCAGCACGGAGAAGACTCAGTCTCCAGCTACTCCCATCATGTTTCATTTCTTTCATTGTACTTTTCTTTTACCACTGATGTGGCAGTCAGTTGTTATTCCCACCGGCCTGACCGGCACGGCCCCGGGCAGCGGGGCCTCGTCTGGAGCTGTAAACCAGGACGCCACGAAGACTCGTCTCCGGAGTCAGGGACAGATACACAGACATGAAAAAGTTCGGAGGGTTGCCCCAAAATATCACTGCGCATGAGTGACTAATGCATGAGTGGTAACTACAAGTTGACCTGCAGCTACCTGTCAACAACACACACACACATGGTGTCCCTGAGGTCCCTTGCAGTTCTTCTTTGCCCAGCAGATCAGAAAACATCTTACATTGTGCATCATTGATATCCTGGTTCAGCAGGTCGCTGCTCTGCGGCACAAAGCTGCGTCTTCACCTTCACTCTTCTCTCATTCGGATGAATTATTATATGAATGAAATAAAGGCAATGTCATCATCATCGTCATCCTCATTTTTTTTATTTGAACAAACGATGGATTTCTTTGAGCTGCTGAAAAATTGTTTTCCAAAGAAATATATGATTTTTGATCTTGTAACCATTGCATCATCTGTTTACAGTATTATTTACCAGCTGACTGGACATCGTGCTTTCCCTTTCCAACCGAAGGGGAACAGGATGCTGTCTTTGATGACGAGGACGACGAGCAGTTTAAAGTGAGCAGCTGTAGAGCAGTGGGGAGAGCGACTCCTGACTCAGCACATGCTCTCTCCCAACAGGTCACTCGGTGGTCAGTTGTCCTTCCCTTCAGACTATGACGCTCCCTCTAGTCCTCATGGACGAGTCCTGGACGACATGTCAGGATTCACGCCAGAGTCCACCGAGCAGAGGCCCGTCCACCAAGAATGACTCACTCAATCAGCACAGAGAAACATCATTCATGCAGTTCTTCTCATACAGACACCAACGGGTGGGTCAGTATCAGACCATGAGGGAGAACGGGTCGTCCCCCACTCTGCTCTTCTCTTTGTGAAACTGTCCCCAAATGTTAAAGACAAGAGTTTAACACAAGTAGTCCGTACAAAGTGTTGTCCAACCACGGCTGAATTGTGTTTTCCGTCTGAAGTCGGTTTGTAGTCTGAGTAGTACCGACCAATCACGTTTGAGCAGGCTTTGGTTGCATCCAGGTGTTCAGAGCGAAAGAAGAAGAACACATTGACTGCAATGCACTCTGGGAACCCCCCGGCTATCGTCTGACGAGGATTTAGCTTTTCCTTGGTTGAACATTTTAAACTGGTAGCTTGAGGACGTCGTCGCTCAAATCTCATCTCAAGCTGCTAATGGAAGTGCAAACAATAACTGTGCAGCAGAACCCTGAACTGTCCTCTCGTCCGCTGAGGATTACCAGACTGATAGCCGATTGGTTCACAGATTGCATGAAAAGGGACAGAAGTAGCTCGTGAAGTGGTTTGCCCATTTACAAAAAGTGCTGACGCAGCCTCCCAGGAGACCTTTTAACAGCAGACATTTTGACTTGTGGGGGCAGGAGGAGCGCAGGTGAAATTGATCATAATAACAATGGCTGGATTCCATGAATCTGTCACTAAGCTATTCCAGTGGGCCGGCATGCCCAAAGCCAGAGCCTCCTCGAAGTTATTAAATCCACCTGCACGCACTAAGACACGTCATTAAAGTCAGTTTTAATGTTGGAAAGAGAGATGGGATGAGGGGTTCAGGTGCTGTGTGCCGATGCAGTAAGATCACCAGGAGGAGGGAGTGTATGCAATGCAAAGTACAGGTGCTTGCATGGGGAGGAATCCGACTAGTCGGCGTGGAGCACCGGCCCATTTCAAGCACTGATCCAGAGTCTGCTGTCAAACCAGCACCCATGTGTAAAAGAAGGAGCCACCACAGAGTGGTTCAAACTGGCTGCAGGCGGCACAGAGGAAATGAACAACAGAGTCAGAGAGAGAGAGAGAGAGAGAGAGAGAGAGAGAGAGAGAGAGAGAGATGAGGGGAATGACGGAGCAGCAACATGATTAGATGTTTGTAGACGGAGAGAGGAGGGAAGAGAGAGAGAGAGAGCAAATGATGTGCTGTTACGTGAGAGCACATCACACCAAATAGGCCTCAGAAAAATACTGTGTGCGTGTGTGAGTGTGTGTGAGTGTGTGTGTGTGTGTGTGTGTGTGTGTGTGTGTAGGAGGACAGCGATGCCTGTCCCCTCTTCTCACCCTCACTCGCTCGTCTCCCTCTTGTTATCTCCTTCCTCTTCAGCTTCTTCTTCTGTGTCCATGCTCTTCCTCACCTCTTCCTCTTATTGTCTTAACTAGTCTCCCTCTCTCTCCTTCCATTTCTCCTCCTCTTATTCTCGAATACACCTGTCATCTTTCATTCTCCTCTTGTTTCCTACATTTTAAGCCAATATTCACTCAACTCACACTGGTGCCAAGCTGGAAGTATTCCACATGCCTTCGTTTGTAATAGAGCATCTTTGTTATCAATTATTAACCAACTATCAAACTCTTATTGATATTTCATAATACTCAGGAGGGCTGTTGTCCGTCTCTCTCCATGATGGTGGTGCTAATCCCCAAACTGAAGGCGTGAGCATGCGGTCACCACATCACTGTGTCAGGGTTATAATCAAGCCATTCATACATTGACCTCAGCATGATGGTCAGGGATCATATTGGTCATGTGGTGTAGTTATAGTTAGCTATCTGGAGTTGAGCTGTATGATCTGGACCAATAACACACATCTGAGTGACATGTCCCTGTGATATTGGGCTGATGCTACAGAGGAGTAACACCAGTGATGATTACATCAATAGAATCAATCAATAAACTGTTTGAGTTATTTCTCTTTATCTTGCTTTTTCATCCACTTGGTCTTGTCTGTTTCCACAAAGTTGAACCATTTTGCCAATATGGTCAAAACAAGTGTAAAGATACTGTATCAATCTGTATCAAACCCTGCATGGCCTTTAGATGAGTAGTTGACATGCAGAGGTTGGTGGCAGACATCAGATCACACAGAAAGTAGAGCTTTGATGTTACATTGGTGCTAGTGAATGCAGACCTTACAGTTCTGCTCCATCGGGTGTCCGGTGGTCCTCATTCATTCATTAGCTGCCTCCTGCTGGATTCAGTGGTGGATGATTGCATTCATTCATTCATGTGTGTGTTAGGTAGAAGCATTCGGGTCACTGTTCCCGAGCCAAGGACTTGCATCACCTCCAGATTCTTCAGGTGACCGACGTGGTGCGAGCTGCAGACAAAGTCAGTCTCTCACATTATCTTTCAACCAGATCTCGTTTCCAATGGCCTACTTAACTGAGGTGGCGCGTGCCGGTGCCTCTGCACCAGTGACGAGCTGGCCAGCTAGCAATTGCTAGAATTTGTATTCTAGCATGTATTGGACAATGTACAGTATTTAAGAGACTGTCGTGATCATGTGTTAGCTCATGGTCACTTAAGGTAAATGTATACGTAGTCGCTCTCTCACTGGGAAGGAAACTACCTGACTTTAAACCTAAAATAAGCCATTTGCAAACATTTTAGTGACAGAAATGTTTGCAGTAAAATGCTTATCAGGCGTTATTGCTTGCATTCCTACAGAATACTATATTTTATTGTCAATTCATCATCAATAACTAAACAGGAAACAAAGCGAGTTCTTCAATGGAAAACCTTTTTTCTCTCTCCAGACGTTTTTCCCGCCACTCGCTGGTTCCCAGAGTGTGTGTGTGTGTGCATGTGTGTGTGAACGCTCATGTACACAATGGTTCCACTCTGCTGTTCCTCCGGAGCCAAACAAACACAGATAGGACCGGGAACCGACACACACTCGGTTCAGCGCGCCGCAGGCTTGTGCATCTATTTCTCTGTTCCTCCAGAACCCTTAATGTGTTTTCTTGTCCTCTCTCTCTCTGTCCTCCCTTCTTCCATCCACCATCCCCCACCCTCCTTGCTCTGCTGTCTCCAATCCTCCTCCAGCTCTTCCCTCCTTTTCATCCCCCTCTCCCTCCCTTCCTCCATCCCTCACCTCTCTCGTTTTCTTCTTACTCACTGGCTTTAATCTGTACCTTCATCACCACACAGCTCGCCTTCTTTACTGTTCATTTCTGAAAGACTAATTGAAAAACACAGACAGTGGGAGACACCATGGGAGGGGAACATTGACAATGTGTGCATCAGTCGAGTATACGTTTTGTATTCCATATACAGAGAGGAAGAAAAACTGAAATATATGCCAAAAAGCTTCTGGCATAACTCAAAACGTCTGGTGTCAGTGTGGAGGAAGGAGATGGAGGTGAGGTGTGACGAAAGACAAGAGCAGATTAACTGGGAGGAAGATAGATGAAGAGATCAAAAAGAGGAAAGGAGAGAGTAGGCGAGACGAATGGAGAGCGGATTAGAGTCATTGTGTTCAGTAAAGCAAACCAAGCATTAAACCAGCACAGAGGGCGAGAGAGAGAGAGAGAGAGAGAGAGAGAGAGAGAGAGGAGGAAAAGATGAGTCACAGGACCTAAGTGTTCCAGAAAGTACCTTAGAACAGTCATTTGGTCCTCGCCCAGTAAGAGATAGAGACCAGCATAGCAATGAGTTTAGAAGTTGGCGGGGCATCCAGTTTGGGATGACAGTGTTCCCCACAGGGCTCCCCAGAAGACATTCCTCAAGGTAAACGCATCAATCTGGTGTTCTTTGAGAGGCTTTGGCCACATATAAACACATCGATATGAACGGTGATGACACAGCAAGAAAGTCCATCACAAAGCCGGGGGCACAAGGCGGGTCGTGGGTTTGACCCAGACCGCCACCCACGGAGGACAGTCCACTCCGGTGGGCCGTCTTTCAGTCGGACCTGGATGGATCATCTTGTGTCTTCATGTTTGGACATGTATACCCGTACTCTAGCTCCATTATGGAGACGATAACACCTTCACATACTTGTTAAGGATGCCTGAGCAAATGAGCCCATCAGGAGTCAAAAGCAGTTTTGGACGAAGCTTCATTTTATTTTTATTTACATTTAACCACCACACAAAGGTTCCGCCCTTCCCTACTGGTCTCCACACATTTTTTTGTCAAACATTACGATACCAGTAATTTTAAAGTGATACCGGCACTAAGTGAGCTCGTCATCTGATAGCTGAAGCTCTGTGTGTCCCCACTGGCTAACTCTATGTGGCGATAAGTGCTGAGACCGTTGTCATGGACGCAAGGCACCCACCCTCCAGTTGTCCCTTAGGTTAATATGTGAGTCCTATCAGCACTGCTCCTGCTGTTAGCACTACTAGCTGCTAGACGCCGGCTCACACGCCTCAGTGTTCAGAACTTGGCAGGCAGTCCAGGCCGTGTGGGCTGTAGTCGCTGCTTGGGCCAATCACACGTGGCTGGTTTTTAAGGCTTTAAATAGGCTGGCGTTACCTTGTACAGCAGAACTCTGCATCCCATAGTCCAGCTAGATCACCTAACCTTTTAGAAAGAACCACCTTTTCTCCTTGCTGTTCCATTGAGTTGATCTTGGTGGTCCAGTGGTGGTCCTCTACATTTTACTCTTTGGCGTACTCTGACTATTTCTTGCGCACTAGATCTTCTCCCAAGCTGCCGGTGCTCTTCCTGCCTTTTGGGGCGTTATCTAGAGTAAAAATGCTGATGACGCGTGAGTCAACAAATCTAGGTGTTGTCTTGGGCTCAGATCTAAATGTACGCTTCTTGTTAGCTTTCCGAGGAGCAGAAAACCATTATATTATGTTTATTTGTGAAGATATCTATCTCTGTGGGTGCGATGGTCTGCCAATATGTGTCAACTGTGTTTCTTCAATGGTTGGTCATTCTGATTAATCAAACTATGTTCTCATGCTCACTCATAGATTCACATGATCAGTGATAGAGCGGGTTGATCTTCAATCAGAGGATCCGTGGTTCCATGTCAGTTTGTGTTTGGGCAAGACATTTATGCCAGATTTGGTAGCCCCTGATCTGAGTGTATGAATGGAGTTTCATTTAGCTTTCATCCAAAGTGACTTACAATAAGGGCATTCAACCATGGGAGTACGAACTCAGAACAAAAAAAATCAAGAAAGTACATGTTCTTCAAGAAAGCCAAGTGTTATCACACTTTGTAGTTTGCGAGAAATGAAGTGCCATTTAAGTGCTACTTAAAATAAATAAAAATTCCAAAGGTATAGTCATGATGACAAGTAGTGTTAAAGCGCTTTGAGTGTTTGGAAGACTAGAAAAGATCTATACAAGTATAGTCCACCTTCCATTTACTGAGGAAGGAAACCAGTATCTGTATCTGTTTACCCAGCCGAATGATCTGTACCTGTGTGCATCCTCCAAATGGGTGGAATCCAGACCGGATGTGGGTGGAGCTCAAACAGGAAGTTGCTTTGGGCTTGCTGATGTAGTTAAACCTGAGTTGAGGGCATGGAGGACATTTTGGAAACTACATGTTTGTCGTGTGTTTTTAAAGATTTACTGTACGAGAAGGAAGCAGCGAGTTGAAAGACAAAAGTTATAAGTATGAAGAGATTAAAAACTCTCTCCATAGAACTACAGCAGATGTAACCTTTCACTTCTTCATTGGTGGCTTGTATTGTGGTGGAAGAGATACATGAACGCTCCTGCTATTGGGAACCATGAAGAGGAACTGCTTCACGTCCTGCAGTGAACATGAAGGTTATGCTTATTGTCAACGGGATCGCTGGCATAGGTACATATGCCTGTGGCAGTTTGAGTTGACAGTCCTTGGCTCAAAGCTCAGGTTGTTTCTGCCAGTAATCCCTTTCTGTTTTTTCAACCATCAGTATTAATGCTAAGTTGATTTGTTGGCATTTGGCAATGCACTGGCACTGACACAGCGTATATCAGTGCACCAGACTTCTCGGGTCACATTGTGTTTCCCTCTCCTGCTTTTGTTCATGACGCTGCAAAAACAGACTCCAAACGTTGGCTGGTGCTCATGAAGGCTGGCAATGCTTCTCCGACTGCAGGTGATCTCAAAGTCATGCACACTGGCCATCCAACTGTGTGTGTGTGTGTGTGTGTGTGTGTGTGTGTGTGTGTGTGTGTGTGTGTGTGTGTGTGTTGGCAGCCGGAGCAGACCACACATGATGCATAATTATAATTATAACAGGGATGTGAAAGAGAGAAAGAAGGCTGGCAAGACCATGAGAGAGGGATGAGGGGAATTCAAAGAGATCAGATGGGGGAGAGCCGGGCTGAACAGGGTGAGAGGGTGAGATGGGTGAGACGGTGACATGGTGAGATGGGTGTCATGGTGACATGGTGAGATGGGCGAGATGGTGACATGGTGACATAGTGGGATAGGTGAGATGGTGACATGGCGAGATGGTGACATGGTGACATGGTGAGATGGTGACATGGTGAGGCGGTGAGATGGTGACATGGTGAGATGGGCGAGATGGTGACATGGTGAGATGGTGACATGGTGAGATGGTGACATGGTGAGACGGTGACATGGTGGGATAGGTGAGATGGTGACATGGTGAAATGGTGACATGGTGAGATGGTGACATGGTGACATGGTGAGATGGTGACATGGTGAGATGGTGACATGGTGACATAGTGGGATAGGTGAGATGGTGACATGGTGAAATGGTGAGATGGGCGAGATGGTGACATGGTGAGATGGTGACATGGTGACATAGTGGGATAGGTGAGATGGTGACATGGTGAGAAGGGGCGAGATGGTGACATGGTGAGATGGTGACATGGTGAGACGGTGACATGGTGACATAGTGGGATAGGTGAGATGGTGACATGGTGAGATGGTGACATGGTGACATAGTGGGATAGGTGAGATGGTGACATGGTGAGATGGTGACATGGTGAGATGTGTGAGATGGTGAGATGGGTGAGATGGTGACATGGTGACATAGTGACATGGTGAGACGGTGAGACGGTGAGATGGTGAGATGGTGACATGGTGAGATGGTGAGATGGTGACATGGTGAAATGGTGACATGGCGACATGGTGAGATGGTGACATGGTGAGATGTGTGAGATGTGTGAGATGGTGAGATGGGTGAGATGGTGAGATGTGTGAGATGTGTGAGATGGTGAGATGGGTGAGATGGTGAGATGGTTGAGATGGTGAGATGGTGACATGGTGAGACGGTGACATGGTGACATGGTGACATGGTGAGATGTGTGAGATGTGTGAGATGGGTGAGATGGTGAGATGGTGACATGGTGACATGGTGACATAGTGACATGGTGAGACGGTGAGACGGTGAGATGGTGACATGGTGAGATGGTGAGATGGTGACATGGTGAAATGGTGACATGGCGACATGGTGAGATGGTGACATGGTGAGATGTGTGAGATGTGTGAGATGGTGAGATGTGTGACATGGTGAGATGTGTGAGATGGGTGAGATGGTGAGATGGGTGATATGGTGACATGGTGAGATGTGTGAGATGGGTGAGATGGTGACATGGTGAGATGTGTGAGATGTGTGAGATGGTGAGATGGGTGAGATGGTGAGATGGGTGAGATGGTGAGATGGTGACATGGTGAGACGGTGACATGGTGACATGGTGACATGGTGAGATGTGTGAGATGGGTGAGATGGTGAGATGGGTGAGATGGTGACATGGTGACATAGTGACATGGTGAGACGGTGAGACGGTGAGATGGTGAGATGGTGACATGGTGAGATGGTGAGACGGTGACATGGTGAGACGGTGACATGGTGGCATAGTGGGATAGGTGAGATGGTGACATGGTGAGATGGTGACATGGTGAGATGGTGACATGGTGAGGCGGTGAGATGGTGAGATGGTGAGATGTGTGAGATGGTGACATGGTGAGATGGTGACATGGTGAGGCGGTGAGATGGTGAGATGGTGAGATGTGTGACATGGTGAGATGGTGAGACGGTGACATGGTGAGACGGTGACATGGTGGCATAGTGGGATAGGTGAGATGGTGACATGGTGAGATGGTGACATGGTGAGGCGGTGAGATGGTGAGATGGTGAGATGTGTGAGATGGTGACATGGTGAGATGGTGACATGGTGAGGCGGTGAGATGGTGAGATGGCGAGATGTGTGAGATGGTGACATGGTGAGATGGTGACATGGTGAGGCGGTGAGATGGTGAGATGGCGAGATGTGTGAGATGGTGACATGGTGAGATGGGGAGACATGACAGGAAGAGACGCAGACGGACAGAAAGAAGGGACAGCGGAGAGGTGGAGGATCCTCTGCTATTTGCTGTCGCTCATATTTGTCATGAGTTAAATATTTGTGGTCATAATCACCACAGATGGAAGTCATGGAAATCAATTTATTATCATTTCTAAAGCATTGCGTATTCATAAATAGAACCAGTATTCTAATCATGGAAGAGTATAAAACATGAGGCCCGTACATTCAGAATGAGTCATGTCATAATCACAAATCTGCTGATTCTGTTTCTCAGAAATACATATTGTTTCCATTCTATAATTAATTCTAATAACTTACACTTTTCCGTTTGAAGCCGCTGCCAATGAAACTCAAACATAAAAACAAATGTTTTGCGTTAAAAGCCAACTATTGGGAGTAATTATGTCCTTTGAGAAATTAGATTGAGTTGATGGAATGAATGCTGTGCAGATTGTTATGCTTTGTGGAGACATCAGACACATCAGGTAAACAGCCAATATCAACATGAGCGGGTCAGAAAATAACAAATACATGTTTTATTGAAGTGATTAAATTAATGAAACGGGAAAAATCTGGCAGAAATGTTTCTCCCCGGGATAGGAACATTTCTGCCAGATTTTTCCTGTTTCATTAATTTAATCACTTCAATAAAACATGTATTTTTTATTTTATTTTAAGTAGAGCAAAAAAACAGTTTCAGTGTTCATGTTCACCTGACTGATGTCTTGAGACAGATTCATGAGCAAGAACTTCATGATGGTGGTCCCATGAACACGCGCAGGGCTTTATTTTGAAAAGAAGACAGGAAGTGCTCTTTCATGTCCTTGACTTGTCCACAGATACATTGAAAGTCTAGTAATGTTGCTGTATGATGTCAACATATTGTCAATATCGCGCAATTTTTGCTGTGAACCAACATGAATAGAGGAGAGATGTGCATGTAATTACAGTAACATTAATTAGACAACAGCACTTGAGATGAGAACCAAAAAATAGTTTAAAAAAAATTGCAAGATTATATTGTTTAATTCATTAAATGAAAGCAGTCCTCCTCACAAGCCCAAAACACAGAGATATTATGTTTATGTATTATCATTATTATCCTTCTGTCTGTTGCACTAAACAGAACACACTGCCTCCTGCATGGACACACATACAGACCTGGAGGTAAATCACGAGGGGCAGAACCATCCAATATGTGGAATATAATATGAAATATTATTCATTCTATACTGGGCTAGAAAGAGTGCTCAACGAAATGACATGTGGCCTCATGCACCAGCTGCCCAGGGGCCCGGAGCTAAAGGGGCCGGCCAAGATGTCCACGCTGTGAAGGCAGGAGGTGATTTAACAACAACAAATACAATCACAACAAAGGCCTTTAAATCCTGTACTTACACTCACTTTACACATGTTTACCGCTTTGTGACGCGTAAAATAAATTGCAGTAACACTTCTTTAATAATGTCACTATGCAACGAAATACACTTATAGTGCATTCATGCTACAAAAGAAAAATAATATGAATGTGTGTGTGATTTATAATCCCATTATAATGCAATTTAACGGTGGCCAGAGGACCGGCTCCTGTCCCGTCCATGGCGTCGCATGTGTTGTGTTAGCGTCTCATGTGTTGTGTTAGCGTCTCTCGTGTTGTGTTAGCGTCTCATGTGTTGTGTTAGGGTCGCATGTGTTGTGTTAGGGTCTCATGTGCTGTGTTAGCGTCTCATGTGTTGTGTTAGGGTCGCATGTGTTGTGTTAGCGTCTCATGTGCTGTGTTAGGGTCTCATGTGCTGTGTTAGCGTCTCATGTGTTGTGTTAGGGTCTCATGTGCTGTGTTAGGGTCTCATGTGCTGTGTTAGCGTCTCATGTGCTGTGTTAGCGTCTCATGTGTTGTGTTAGGGTCTCATGTGTTGTGTTAGGGTCTCATGTGCTGTGTTAGGGTCTCATGTGTTGTGTTAAGGTCTCATGTGCTGTGTTAGCGTCTCATGTGTTGTGTTAGCGTCTTATGTGTTGTGTTAGGGTCTCATGTGTTGTGTTAGGGTCTCATGTGCTGTGTTAGGGTCTCATGTGCTATGTTTGGGTCTCATGTGTTGTGTTAGGGTCTTATGTGCTGTGTTAGGGTCTCATGTGTTGTGTTAAGGTCTCATGTGCTGTGTTAGCGTCTCATGTGTTGTGTTAGCGTCTTATGTGTTGTGTTAGGGTCTCATGTGTTGTGTTAGGGTCTCATGTGTTGTGTTAGGGTCTCATGTGTTGTGTTTGGGTCTCATGTGCTGTGTTAGGGTCTCATGTGTTGTGTTAGCGTCTCTCGTGTTGTGGTAGCGTCTCATGTGTTGTGTTAGCAACTCATGTGCTGTGTTAGGGTCTCATGTGCTGTGTTAGCGTCTCTCGTGTTGTGGTAGCATCTCATGTGTTGTGTTAGCGTCTCTCGTGTTGTGGTAGCGTCTCATGTGTTGTGTTAGCGTCTCATGTGTTGTGTTAGGGTCTCATGTGCTGTGTTAGCGTCTCATGTGTTGTGTTAGGGTCTTATGTGCTGTGTTAGGGTCTCTTGTGTTGTGTTAGCGTCTCTCGTGTTGTGGTAGCGTCTCATGTGTTGTGTTAGCATCTCATGTGTTGTGTTAGGGTCTCATGTGTTGTGTTAGCGTCCCCAGGTTGTGTCATTTGCCATGAAAACACACGCCTCTAAATTCATGAGAATCACGGAACAATCATCGCATCCATTTGATTTCTTCAGTTGTCACTGAGTCGACTTGTTTGATTGGACGGGCCCGTCATGACAGCGGAGAAGTTTGATGAAAACTGGGACAGAAGTTGCTGAGAAAATTATTTTTTTCTTTTTTCTGGCGGATCAGCGGTTGCTCTCTTTTCTTCTTTATCTTTCCCCGCAGTGCTAATAGTGCAGGATTATCCATAGTGGAGATGAAAAGGTTTCATTCCCCTCCTCTGAGCGTGTGTGTGTGTGTGTGTGTGTGTGTGTGTGTGTGTGTGTGTGTGTGTGTGTGTGTGTGTGTGTGTGTGTGCACGTGTGTGTGTGGTAAATTGTCGTAGATGGAAATAGCAGTCAGACAAAGTGAGTAATTATCTCCTCTGTCTCTCTGTCTGGTTTCTGTCTCCCTTCATGTTTCTTTTCTGTTTTTTCCTCCATGTTTTTCGCTCTGTGTCGTCCGGTCTCACTTCCTCGTCACTTCTCTTCATCTTCATACGCCCGCGACGCACTCAGCAGACTCATTGGGGAAAACTCTGTCAACATGTCAAGATGACGTTTTCTCAAACCAGCTGTTTCAGTCCATCCACACTGAACTTCTCTGTTTCCTCCTTCCTCCTCTTGCGGTTGCAAACTGTAAAACTGTGCACCAGGGCCACCATCTGATAAGAAAGGATATGAGGAGGATAGTAGTTGTTCATCCCTGATGAAGCATTCTCACACACATCTTGATGACAGGCATTCATCACGCGTGCAGTATTCCACGAGACGCTCGTTGCAAAAACCCTTAAACTGCTGAGCCAGCACTTTTTGCAACAGAGACGAAGCTGTAGCTCGTTGTGGGTGAGATCTGTTCCTGTGCTGCTGAGTATGAAGTATCTATAGACGAGGGCTCTCTTCTGCCTTTTGATAGAATACGGACATAATAGCATGAAGAAGAGCTCCATTGGGGGCGGCCTGCTTCTCTGAAATGAAAATAGTGACCGTATCAGTTTTATTAATTCAAACACAGTGACACACAGTTCCCTCTTCATGAGGCACTTCCAGCTGAAACGAATGCTGACTAACTCAACAGTCCGCAATAGATCCTCCCTCATGAAGTTTGCAGAGTTTGCAGAGTTTGCAGATTGCGGCGAGGACTTCAACAGAGCATCTGCATTGATCACTGTCATTATCATAGTGGGTAGGGGCCCCTAGGGCCCACCTCCTTTCTTTATCTTTTGGTTTTCTGCCTCTCTCTCTATCTCTCACTTATTTTCTCACTCTGTCAACATCTGTCTCTCTCCCTCTCATCCCTGCCTGCCTCTCTGGTGCTCCTGTCTCCATACAGACAGGCTGTGCTTGACCTGCCTCGTGCTGCTCCTCAGATAGGTGTTAATGGGATTCCTCATTCTCCTCAGCGATCAGCCGGCCTCAGAAACACCCAGTCTCACCCACACACGTGGCCTCACCCACTGGTTTGTGTGCCTCTCTTCTCCAAGCCCGGAGTTTTGGCCGTCACCATCTTAACCAGAAGTGACCATAATCGGCCCGGTGGGGTCGGTACCGGGGTCGGGACGCTGATGCTATGTTCACACCAAAAGCGTTGCGAATATTTGCAAATAACCCTGGCTTATCTCCGTAAAAACAGATACCGTTTCCTTCATCCACCATGGAAATAACCACTAGTTCTGCTTTCTACTTGTTGTGTAAACTCCACATACGTGGGAACATCAAACTCCATGGCGTCTGGGTTCATAATATTATCCGTAGTCCCACAGCAGTGTCTGAATGAAGCCGCTACCAGCGCTACATCTGGACCAGGAGCAGTTTGATTCAGCGACGGCAGGACGAGTGATGACGGACGCAGCTTCTCAACGTTGACTCAGCATCACGCAAATTTTCAGCCAGAGTTGGAAAATTTCAACTCGCGCGAATGAGGCAGATTTGGTGGAACTTTGCATTGTTCGCAACCATTTGCGTCTGTGCATTGACTTTGCATGCAACCTACTCGCACAAAAAATTCGTAATGCTTTTGGTGTGAACGCAGCATGAGGCTTCATCCGTGATCACCTTAAACTGCTTTTTTATTTGGGCCGTGTTTGTAATGTACTCAGTGGATTAAATGAATAGCCAACTCCTTCAAGTGAACACTAAACTTCATAATAAATCTGCCCTTCTTTGCTAGACGATGAAAATAAAGCGATCAATAGTTTTCTTCATTTAGCAATAGAGCACTTTTAAGTTGTGACTTTGCTGAAGCAGAAGTCGCCCACACACACACACACATGCCTTACTGTGCTACACACACTGCCCTGCGTGTGTGTGTGTGTGTGTGTGTGTGTGTGTGTGTGTGTGTGTGTGTGTGTGTGTGTGTGTGTGTGTGTGTGTGTGTGTGTGTAGCGAATCTCCACACTGGAGCGCTGGAGACACTTTGTGAGGCCGGAGCCTTTTAGATTCACATTTCAAACCGCCTGCAAATAAGGTTTGGGTCCAACTCAAGTCTGTTGGTGTCAACATGGATGTGTTGTTGCCATACAAGTTGACCTGTGTAAATCAGCCTTTCGTCTTGTTAAATGCTGTTGTGTTTGTATTTTTATGGCAGCCTCCTGGTTTCAGTGGATGATTGTCACGTCATGTCCCTGAACAGAGCCTCATCGTCGCCTCCTCTTCATAAACAGAGGCACTTTTCTTCTTCAGTGTTACACTGATAGCGTCGCCATCCTCCTAATGGCTCCATCCGTCATCATAACCGTCTCCAGTCTGCTGCTCATCATCGGCTAACGATTAGCTAACTTCCTCTCCTCCGCTGTTTTCATTGATTAACCTGCTCCACCATTAGCGTTTAATTAAAGGGAGATTTCCACTCGCGTCCACGCTCGTGGTTGGCTTTTGTACATCTCCAGTTGTTTGATGAGGGAGAATGTAAGATATGACAATGCTGCAACACAAATACTGTCTGGTTTTATCATGACTCGGACATTCTCTAACCCAAATCATAGCTCAATATGTGAACATTCTCTAACCCAAATCATAGCACAATATGTGAACATTCTCTAACCCAAATCATATACAATATGTGAACATTCTCTAACCCAAATCATAGCTCAATATGTGAACATTCTCTAACCCAAATCATAACTCAATATGTGAACATTCTCTAACCCAAATCATAACTCAATATGTGAACATTCTCTAACCCAAATCATAACTCAATATGTGAACATTCTCTAACCCAAATCATAGCTCAATATGTGAACATTCTCTAACCCAAATCATAACTCAATATGTGAACATTCTCTAACCCAAATCATAACTCAATATGTGAACATTCTCTAACCCAAATCATAACTCAATATGTGAACATTCTCTCTGCAAAGGTTGACTTTGATAAAGTGAAGCAGAACAAAGTTAGAGAGGGTTTAGAACAGAGAACATTCAGGCGAGGACTCCAACATTTGCATTGGGAAACATTTGCGCACAATTGTGACATTTTAATTTGTTCAAGTACCAAACTATATATTTCACTTGTATATTACTTATGGGGTTCAATACATCCAAATACGGCTTTTTTTTCTTCATAAAACAAGCTATGATTTACAGATTTATCTAACAATTGCTCAGTCTTCCCCCCGTGGTTTTTAAAAGGGTAAAGTTGCGTGTTAAGGTGAAGTAATAAACGTGTGAAACGACAAGTTGTTTTTCTTTCTTCTTTTTTTCATCAGGAGGGAAAATGCAGTACTTGTTTTCATTGGGTCTCTGTGCAAGTGACATAGCAACAACAACATGATAAACACTATAATCACCTCATTGGATTTAGCATCTAGAGTATTTCAGATTCCCGTACTGTCTGGAGTTCTGTCAGAATGAACCCCCAGGATTCACAGCTGCTTTTGATTCAGATTCACAGCTGCTTGGGATGTTTTCTGGAGCTTCACATGTATGAACAAATGGAAGAAACGTGATTTCTGTCAAATCAGCTCATTCAAAACCTGCAATATCTGCAGTGGGCACAATCTGTGTTTACTGGACCGCTTTCTTTGGAAAGGTCTGCGTCATTTTCACGGTCTTTTTTTACAGGAGTTATGTAAAATATAATCATTATTATAAGTGGCCTTTGGAGGAGCCAGGAGGTGCACTTTGTTGCTTTTGGATTGAGTCAAATGTATTCAAAATATTCACAGGCATTTAGGACATTGGAAGCTTCAAGGCTGGAGTCGTAGAGCAGCCTCTTCCTGCGCCTGGATCCTCGCAAGTTTATCTATAATCCGCCTTCATTGCTGTATTTAGAAGTTTCCTCCTAAAAACAGCGAGTGCTGTTAATTGGTGAGACGAGTTGCCCCGAGGTTCAGCTGCAGGACGAGGGTTCTGATGTTGACGTTCCCAATGATGCGCGTGATGATAGTTCCTCCTGCAGAGGCTCTGAAGTCTGCGGGGAGACGCTGGCTGTCCAACCTCTGCACTGACAAGTACACACACACACACACACACACACACACACACACACACACACACACACACACACACACACACAGTGAACAGGATGCACCTTGTGGTAAGTTCAAATTAACCATCCGTAAAAGCAGGGCAGTTTCTCAGTGTTTATGGAGAGTTTTAATAGACTTCTAATTAGCTCACTGCAGACGAGACTTCTAGTGCGTGTCTGTGTGCGTGTGTGTGTGTGTGCCTGCGTGCATGTTTGTGTGTGTGTGTGTGCGTGTGTGTGCGTGCATGTTTGTGTGTGTGTGTGTGTGCTTTTCTTAGGAGTGTAGCTGTGCCTCAGAATTACATTCATGGGCCCTCTCCCCCTAAACGGCAGCGCTTTGAGGCCTTATGCCGTGTTCACACCAAAACAGTTGCGAAAATTCGCAACGCTTTTTCGCTTCTATCGCGCCGCTGGTGTTTTTTTGTTTTTCGCAACCATCGCTGGGGAAAGGGGGCGGGGCTTCAGTCCCTTTTCGCCGCGAAAATCTCCTTCTTCATTTCCGTTACTCGACCATGGAAGGAGTAAAAACTGTTGCTGCGTTGTACTTGTTGTGGAAAGACCACAAACGTCGGAACGTCGGTCCTCCATTTTGCTGATGCAACATAGACGACCGGACGGCGGTGACGAGCGGAGCTTCTCAACGCTGATTGGCTTTCGCAACTCCGCGTCATGCGAATTATTCGCTGGAGTTGAAATATTTGAACGCCAGCGAAACAGCGAAAAAGCGGCGTTGCGACGCCGTTTCGCTTCTATCGCGACGCTCGGCGAAAAATTCGCTTTAACGCAGCTGTGCATTGACTTAACATGTAATCTGGACGCGCGAATATTTCGCAACTGTTTTGGTGTGAACACGGCATTAGGCTTCCTCCGCATTAGGCCCCGCCTCCTCCGCAGTGCCGGCTGCTAGCCTGTAATTCGTGCATGAGCGGTACCGCTTACATTTTTACTCGCCCACTCCCAAATTGGTCACATATGCAGTCTGGAGCTCTGACCTCATTTGCCCTTTGTCCTCGTTCTTTCCTTCCAACCTACTTCACATTTTCTCTCGTTGTACAACCCTCCCGTCTTATACGTCGTAACTCTTCCTCCCGTCCTTTCTTACCCTCCATGATTCAGCGTGATGACTGCACTATTATTTGAGTGAAATGAATATGTAGCTTGAGGCTTTGCTCTGTAGTGAGTGATGCGTCCCAGTGGTCCTAATCCCTCAAGGTCTTGTAGTTCATTCATGGTCATGACTCAGACTCTCAGCTGGAGTTCCTCGAGCTGAGCAGAGCACAAACAGCACCATGTTGGGCTTTTACTAAAGCTCATACTGACACTATGAGTGTGAAGGTTTATGAGATTATATACGCAGGCCAGGAGCGTTGCGCTCTGGGACGTTATCCTGCTGACCATCACATTTCAGCTGACGCTTTTATCCAAAGTGACTTCCATTTTTGCTCTATACACCGTAGACACAGCAACGGGGAGCAATTAGGGGTTAAGTGTCTTGCTCAACGACACGGACTGGCGGAGCCGGGGCATGAACCACCAACCCTCTGTTTGAAAGACAGGCATGCTAACCACTTAGCCATAGTCGCCCACACATCATTACAATCGTTGCAGCTGCAAGTCAGTCGGGGCGTCCTCACTTTGCGTCGTTTACGTTGCATCTCCTGGCGAACCAGTCTGTTGATGTATGCATCTCTGTGTTCGTAGAACACAAGTAGAACAACAACATCGCTTCGCTGTCATTTCAGAATAATGCACAGCGCTGTTTGTGTGTTGTTTAGTAGGACTGAAACGAGGTGGAAATCGATAGAGACACGGTTTCTTATCCTGCTGCTTTTCGGTCCTAATCCCATTTCCCACATTGTAGCGATGCAGAGAGGGACCGTCAGCTGGAGGAAGACAAAGCTACAAACATCCGCTTCTGTATGCCGCCCCAGCTCATTTATGTCAGTGTTGCATGTGTGAGTGCTCTGATTAATACATGGAAGCCTTTTCGTTGATCGTGAAACAGCCATGTTGGTATTTATCTCCACATGTTCCCGTCACTGGCAGACGGATCGGACTCCGTAGACAGAATGGTCGTCTACTCGGGAGTCAATGTGTTATGGTGGCGGTTCACCGGGGAGATGGAATGAAGGAGGTGATGTGTCTCCTTTCCTTCTCCGTACCTTTGACTTTGTTTCCCTGCCTCCATCTTTGAGTTTCCCTTCAGTAATTCCCTCATCTCTTTACTCCTTTACATGACATTCATTTGGCAGACACTTATCCCAAGCAATTTACAATAAATGTGCAGCATTTCCCAAAAAATGTTTTTCTCATTTATTTTCCTCTGTCAGTGTTTCCTTTTGTTTCCTCTGTCTTCCTGAGTGACGTTTCTGTCTGGCTTTCTGGATCCGTCCCTCCCTCCTGTACCTTCTGCTTCATACCCCCATGTCCCGCTGACATTTAATCACACTGATATTTCGCTGCCCTTAATATATCCGCCATATTTATGATGAAGACTGTTTTCATCTGTCAGTCAAATGAGGAAAGTCTCTCAGCATGAATATGTTCTCTGGTGATGGGAAATGAAAGAGGCTGAAACGCCGCCCCGTGACCTGAAACTGTCACAGGTTTGATCCTCTTAAGACACTCCATCCTGCCAGAGGGTTGTTGAGCCAAAATACAGGCCAGGCTACCGTTTTTGGCTCATCATCACATTCTTATCTCCCAAACTAGCAAGTCACCATGACAGTTTGAATACGGCACGCTGCAGTTCTTTAGTCACGGGTGAAACATGCATTAGATTCAATAGTACCACCGTCAGCATGGTTTATAAGTGGATAGGAAACATGCCTACGGCGTATGAAGTTAGTTAGTCCTGGCACCTTCATGGTAGCTCCTCCCATCAGTGTGTGAATGGGTGAATGATGACATGTAGTGTTGAAGAGCTTTGAGTGGTTAGAAGACTAGAAAAGATCTATACAAGTACAGTCCATTTACCATTTCATTATCATTATTGAAGATATTACTTACATCATACAAACCAACCCTGAACTGAAAAACATGTTTTTTGCACTGAAAATGCTTCAAAACATGTCAAAGCTTGTGTTCTTGTGATTATTATTGCAGATATAGATGTAATTTTTTGCTCAGACTCTTGACTTTTGATCATATTTATGCAGAAAATAAGTAAAGTCATAATTTTTATTTTTAATTAAAGGCAAGGAGTTGCGGATTCGTTAGAGATCAAGGACAATAGGGCCTGGTATTCATATCAAGGACATATGAGCTGGAGAACACCTAGGGGACCCTAATTAGGGGACCCTAGGGTTTATCAGGTTAAACTAAAATACTTTCCAAGAGAAACGGATCGTCTCCGCAGTTCTAAACATGTGGTTAAAAAAATTTAACTGAACGGGAACAAAACTACTTTGTTAGATTCAGTTGAACGTCTTGGTTTGTTCAGTAACATAAAATAAGTTCCCTGTTGGTTCCACTGTTGGTTCTACAAACACCGTTCTCCTGGAGGAGTCGAGCTCCCTGTTGATGAGAACCATGATGAAACCCGGAGGAAACAAGTTGTGGAAGACCAGGCTGTACAAACCCGTTATACGGGTATCTAAGTATACTACAAGACAATGGATGAATACATTTAGGTTTGATGAACAAGTTCATATCAGTTGTGATGCAGAAGAGGCTACGAACGAAAGCAGTTTTGCTTTCAGCAGAAAGAAGATATGGAAGAATAACGTTTTGTTTTTAGCAGAAAAGCACGTTTGCATGAGAGCACAGCTGCAAACTTGGTATCAAAATGAAAATCTAAGCTTTCTATTGGATCCCCACTTGAACCAATATGAGCTTCATGTCCTGACTGACATACTACATTACCCAACCAGAAGCTACGTTGAAGTTCAAGCTCAGGCTCTATTTTCTTATGTGGCTCAAGCCTGTCACGTCGTACAGCTCAGATGAACAGCCAATGTACAGCTCAGATGTACAGCCAATGAAATTCCCTAAACAACGAGTAGCAGGAAGGGGGTCGGGGGCAAATAATTCCAACAGTCTTCAATTTGATGAGAAGAGACAGCTGCTGATAGAGCTTCAGTCTGTCATTGAATTAGCATAACAATGCATTTATACTTCATTTTCTCTGTGTCAGCAATACTGGTAGTATTCACTCACCTAAAGGATTATTAGGAACACCATACTAATACTGTGTTTGACCCCCTTTCGCCTTCAGAACTGCCTTAATTCTACGTGGTATTGATTCAACAAGGTGCTGAAAGCATTCTTTAGAAATGTTGGCCCATATTGATAGGAGAGCATCTTGCAGTTGATGGAGATTTGTGGGATGCACATCCAGGGCACGAAGCTCCCGTTCCACCACATCCCAAAGATGCTCTATTGGGTTGAGATCTGGTGACTGTGGGGGCCATTTTAGTACAGTGAACTCATTGTCATGTTCAAGAAACCAATTAGAAATGATTGGAGCTTTGTGACATGGTGCATTATCCTGCTGGAAGTAGCCATCAGAGGATGGGTACATGGTGGCCATAAAGGGATGGACATGGTCAGAAACAATGCTCAGGTAGGCCGTGGCATTTAAACGATGCCCAATTGGCACTAAGGGGCCTAAAGTGTGCCAAGGAAACATCCCCCACACCATTACACCACCACCAGCCTGCACAGTGGTAACAAGGCATGATGGATCCATGTTCTCATTCTGTTTACGCCAAATTCTGACTCTACCATCTGAATGTCTCAACAGAAATCGAGACTCATCAGACCAGGCAACATTTTTCCAGTCTTCAACTGTCCAATTTTGGTGAGCTTTTGCAAATTGTAGCCTCTTGTTCCTATTTGTAGTGGAGATGAGTGGTACCCGGTGGGGTCTTCTGCTGTTGGAGCCCATCCGCCTCAAGGTTGTGCGTGTTGTGGCTCACAAATGCTTTGCTGCATACCTCGGTTGTAACGAGTGGTTACTTCAGTCAAAGTTGCTCTTCTATCAGCTTGAATCAGTCGGCCCATTCTCCTCTGACCTCTAGCATCAACAAGGCATTTTCGCCCACAAGACTGCTGCATACTGGATGTTTTTCCCTTTTCACACCATTCTTTGTAAACCCTAGAAATGGTTGTGCGTGAAAATCCCAGTAACTGAGCAGATTGTGAAATACTCAGACCGGCCCGTCTGGCACCAACAACCATGCCACGCTCAAAATTGCTTAAATCACCTTTCTTTCCCATTCTGACATTCAGTTTGGAGTTCAGGAGATTGTCTTGACCAGGACCACACCCCTAAATGCATTGAAGCAACTGCCATGTGATTGGTTGATTAGATAATTGCATTAATGAGAAATTGAACAGGTGTTCCTAATAATCCTTTAGGTGAGTGTATATGAATAGTACCCCTATAGGTTTGCAAGACTATAAGCCATTTTAATAGGCATATAGTGTATATATCAGGGATATTTTCAGTCTCAAAATGAAAAAATGCCTAGACATTTCATTAGAAAAACATGTGTGAAATATTAATTTTCTGTGATATTGTTATCAACTTTTTACTTAGACTAGAAAAGGCTTCAGGCTATGGTCCCATTGTGTTTTCCAGTCTATAAGTCCCATTTATAGTCATCTACAGGCATCTATTTACACATTTTTCTATTTTTAGGTCCTTACATCCTATTCGTGTCTAGATATTTGGTCATGAATTTAAGTTTTGGAAAATTTGATAGTTTGAAATGTCTTACAGTTCATCCTGAGGACATGTTTACCATATTTCAAGGAACCTTTTGAGACATTTCAGACTTTTAGCTGCTCCACCTATGGTGCACAGTTCATGTACTCCATTCAGGAGGAAGTGACTTACAACACATTAGACAACAGCAGAAAATAAAATAAATAGAATAAAGATGTGTGCGGAATATTGTTATAAAGCATCTTTGTAGTTGTTTTACCTTCGTCACCAGTTCCTGTTGACCACAGGAGACGTTGCATGAGCAGCAGAGCGGCTTCAGTCACACGATGCCTTCAGGGACAGCACCTCTGACAATACATACCTACACAGTGTCACACACAAATGTATGTTGTTCCCTCTTCTGTCTGACAACCAAAAATGCCAGAAATATAGACGTATAGTATATCATATTGTTGCTGTGTGTGTTTCAAGGTGTATACATGCAAAGCACAATGTCGTCTGATTCACTGCAGCATGTCGACAGCCGCCTCACACGCACACACACACACACGCACACACACACACACACACACACACACACACACACACACACACACACACACACACACACACACACAGCCCAGTGAAACACTGCAGCAGGGCTGTGTGTGTGTTTCAGAGGCAGACTGTCATTTGACTTTGAGGCCTGTGCGATGACTCACACAAACAAACAATAGGTGTAATGGGTCGTCACGATGGAGCTGACAGGGTCAATGACAAGTGACAAGTCACATCTCTCTCTGTCTGCTTCGCTTCCTTCTGAGGATTCTGCTGTGTGTGTGTGTGTGTGTGTGTGTGTGTGTGTGTGTGTGTGTGTGTGTGTGTGGGGGGGGGGGGGGGGTCGCAGGAGAGGAACAACCGAAGAAGAACACATGTTGACCTTGAAGAAAAGAGTACTATATTGTCCCTGTCTGAATGAAAACATCAATCTACCAAAGTGCTGGTTATTCAGATCCAGAGTCCTAGTTTACTGAAGCGGAGCAGAGACAGTGTTGCTTTTTGTGTCACACAATGATGCAGCATTGCTTTGCTCTTGATCTCAAAGTGTTAATTCCACACATTTTGTGTTTACAAGATTTCTCGTCCATAACAACTCGGGCTGTGTTAGCGAGGCTCGTCGGCTCTGTTAGTAACGACAAGGTGCTCACAAAGGGTTAAGAGATCTCCAAAACATGGAGACGCAAGGTGACTTCACTTATTCCTTGTTAAGGTTCAAACCAGATTCATATATAGTGCCTGACTATATTAAATCACTCAAATTTATCTAAAAAATGAGTGAAGATTTCGAGGCCTGCGTAAATGATCCACTTTGAACAGACATTCCTCTCTGCAGTATATTTGAAAAGCAGTCGGATGCTGGAGGTGGTGGAGACATCATTCACATCAGGAGTTGGATGAAAGAAGCACCTGATTGGGCTAAATAAAGAACACACAGATGAGTGATTATCTGTGTGTGGGCGAAGAGAGAAAGTGAGAGAGCTCATCTTGAAGTTTCCAGCTGTAACTGAAGAACATGGTTATGCATGAAGGGTGAACACTGGGCAGGAAGTCCAGTCCACCAGGCAAACAAATCCAAAGGCAAGTCTGAAATCAGGCAGAAGGTCGGACACACAGGTACAGGAATCAGGAGATCGAAAGCAAATGCCAAGAAACAACAACAAAACAACAACAAAACAGCAGTCAAAGGCAATGGGACTGTGTCTGAAAACCAGCTGGACCTGCAGGGTTTACAAGTTTCTTGCTGATAAGAGATTTGTAAAAAGATGCATTACATATTAGTACTATCATATGTCTTGTTTTGAGTAGCAATATTAACATAGAAAGGCCAAAATCCAAGAGTGTGACATCACATTCTGCATAGATGATGTGGTCACCTCATTAGTGCAAAGGCAACATGTTTAGTTGTAATAATGTTCCCTTCCCGACATGGCCACTGAGCTCTGGATGGTCACAGGACAATTACGCTTCCTTTATAGGAGATCCTTGTGGACATTGGGAGGGATCTAGAGGTTTGTCTGAAGCGTAGAGTAGAACCGCTGCTCCATTACTTTAAAAGGGACCAGTTGAGGTGCCTTGGGAAAACCCAGGAAACCCTGGGAATGACTGAGGATCCCCCAAAAAGAGGCAAGGATGAAGTGGCTCAGTGATAAAGGAGGGTTGTCCTTCAATCAGAGGATTGCCTGGTGCGAGACACTTAACCCCGATCGGCCCCCGCCTGCTGTTCCTGCAGTGTAGGAAGGAGTACGAATGACAGTTAGTCCTGATGGGCAGGGGCACCTTGCATGGCAGCCCCTCTCATCAGTGTGTGAATGGGTGAATGATGGCATGTAGTGTTAAAGAGCTTTGAGTGGTAGAGACCATTTACCCTCTACTTCTAGGATACTCTAATTAGTGTGTGAATGATGGCATGTAGTGTTAAAGAGCTTTAAGTGGTAGAAACCATTTACCCTCTACTTCTAGGATACTCTAATTAGTCGGCTGCCACGGTGGCAAATCTGATCAACAGGGAATATTCAGACCTGCTTTTTTGCTTTTGGGTTGAGGAAATGATTGTCTGCAGGAGCATTTCTCCTTCTGCTCATTATTTCCCCACCACTAAGACACTTTTTCAGCATCTGCAGGCATCATAAAAATGGCAGCAGATCTGAGAGACCTGCAATGCCGGCAGACCAAGCGGCACCTGTTTGATGCACCGGCAAGATGTCCTCCACTCTGGCCTTCTCCCAGACTTTAACCCTTCACCCCGGAAAACTAAGAGCACCAGTATCTTTCTAGCTGCCTCTCATCAGAGTCCACAGGGAACTCGGAAAACAAGTTTGCGAGCTGGCAGAAGAGTTATCTGCTCCCTTCCCAGCTGTTAGAATACCACGGTGTGGATATGGACCAGATGCGGTTCGGCCGCCGCAATTCAGTTCAAAAGGTGAATGCTGCTTCACTGCAGTCAGACCCAGCATACCGGAAAACAAGCTGTGTTCCATGGTCGGGTTTTCCCCTCGGGAGAATGAGTCACAGAAATGAGTGTACACAGACACATCACTGTCTGAAAGCCCAAATCCCTCCAAACCAGACCCCGGCATTGTGTGGCCCCCGGGCCACATCTGGCCCTTAGGCCAGCCTGACCGGCTCGAGTGAGGTCAATGGTAAACTAGGAACCAAAGGTAAACAAGTGTACATCATGCTTTTATTGTGAAGGCGACTGCTATTTGTGCCTTCAATGTAATGTCGTAAAGACGACGTGGAAGACAGACGTGAGTTAGCTATAAACCCTCAAACATGTCAGCTCACATTCAAATAAAGAAAGATTTGTCCAAAGTAGAGTTTTTAACAAAACATTGACTTCCAAGTATTTCTCTAATGCCGTGTTCACACCGGACGCGACGCGAATTTGCGGTGCGACCAGTTTACATGTAAAGTCAATCCACAGACGCGCTGCGGCGCGAATGTGCGGCGAGATAGACGCGTTGGAGGCGGCGCAAACAGAACGTTTGACCTGGGGCGAACAAAGCGAAGGACGCGGCGCGAATTCGCGTGAGTTGAATTCTCCCAACTCTGGCGGAGAAATCGCGTGACGCAAAGTTGCGGCAGCCAATCAGCGTTGAGAATCAGCGTTGAGAAGCTCCGCCCGTCACCACCGCCGTCTCCCCGTTTCTGAATGAATCTGCTGCTGCTCCGCCTGAACCAGCGCTGACAGCGGCTTCATTGAGACGCTGTTGTGGGACTACGGATAGTATTATGAACCCAGACACCATGGAGTTTGATGTTCCGACATATGTGGAGTTTACACAAAAAGTATGAAGCAGAACTGGTGGTTGTTTCCATGGTGGATGGCATAATCGGTATCGTTTTACGGAGATACGCGAGACGCTGTTCCTGGAGGAGTCGGTGAAATTCACCGAGCTGTGTGCGGCTACGGATGATGTTAAGAACCCGAACACGAGGGCGTTTCATGTTCCCACATGTTTGGGACTTCACACAACAAATATAAAGCAGAACTAGTGGTTATTTATTCCATGGTCGATAGCGGAAATGAAAGCTTCGTCTTGTCTCTCACAGAGGGAAGCAACAGAGCTAAGCCACGCCCCTTTGGTCGCGCCGCGAATTCGCGTTTAGTGTGAACACCCTCTTTCTACTCGCGCGAGTGCGAGTAAACTTCCGTGGTGTGAACACGGCATAACGAAATGAAAGGTACAGCTGTGTGACGAGTTTGAGTACAGATTGTTGTGTTTAAAGATTACAGTTTGAATCGCCATTTTGAGACTAAACAAGAGAAATACAAGACTGATGCAGAGCGGGCACAGACAGCTGAGGCTATGCTAGCTGGACACTTCTCACATGGAGCAGCTTTGTAATATGCCACAAACACAAATAGAAAGCCATTCTCTGATGGGGAGTTTGTGAAAGATTGGTGGTCAATATCTGTAACAACGCTAATATGCCCTGTGTTTGTGCTTCAGCTGCAAAACAGAGCGGACAATTCCTCCTGCGCTCTGGACGAGGGCCGTGATGTCACCAACACAGCCGGTTACTCATCTTTGTACGGAACGAAAGACTTTGAAAGCAATGCAGTCAATGACAGGAACCACGACGGGGAGTCATTTGTTCACGGAGGTAAACGCATACTTTGACCAGCTGGGACGGACTGGCAGGTGTTACAGCCGATGGTTGAAAACGTGGATAAAGTGAGTGAAATGAACCCAAAACAGAAATTGGTATGTTGGCATCGTATTATACATCAGGAGGTGCCGTGTAAGTCAGTGCTAAGAGCATTGAGTCACAGACAGTGTTTTGCTCTGTTGGAGGAGCAGGAGGCTGAACAGGGGCATCGGATGGCTCAGACGGGGCAAAGTGCTCATGAGAGAACGGGACCTGGGAGCTGAGATTGGAGAGTTTCGTGAGAAGAAAGGCGAGGACGTCCCAGAGCTCTCAGATGCAGACTGGATGGATGATCCCACATCGGCTGTTCATGTGACTGCACTTAATAAACTAAATACCAAACTGCAGGGCCTGTTTGTGCATTTCAAACCAGATGGAGGGCAACATTCTCACCCACATGCCGACTGTACGAGAAGCCTCACCATCAGCTGATCACTGCAGGTACTCTTCATGCCAGGGTCATGGAGGGCTCTTTGAAGACTTCAACCCAGTTGAGAGTGAAATGCGTTGCACATGATTCATCCTCCCTCAGACTCACTGACCTGCAGTTTGATTCACTCCTGGCTGACTTCAGTGCACTCGTTCAAGTCCAACACTCACTGAACCAGAACAAAGACATGAAAAACAGCAACAGACTAAAGAGCACTTTACTTTCTTTAAGGAAGCTCATTTAATGCTGGTCTTTGAAATACTGCAAAAACATGCTCTTTTTCTAAATAGCTTTTGTGAATGTTGATTAAATGATACAATGTTGAACTTTTTTTGAAAAAGTGTTACTCCACAGTTACCACGGTTACTTAAAACACACAATCAACAGAAGCCCTCGGGACGTCTTGCACTTCTCGTGATCCTTCCCCCAGCCATCCCATAGATAGTTGTGTCTCTGCCATGTCCATGAGGACAACAATGATGTTTAATGTTCTTCAGCCAGGAACACACTGATAATCCACACAGAGTAGGGGAGAGTTCACCCATACGTCACACAGACCATGAAACACACATTATTAAAAAGGAAATCAGTTGTTCTCCAACACTATGCCTGCTTCACATTTGTATAGCCTAATCATTACAACATCTACTCCTACCAGCAGCAACTATTCAAAGCCATGAAGTCTACTGCTTTTCATAAGGAGATGCATTTCATATTGAGGAACATTGAGTGACTGTCCACAGCAGGCCCTCATTCTGATGTGGAGCTGTCCATGGTCCTTATTTGTAATAACAACACACAGATGCACATACACACACATGTGTGTTCCCATCCCTCCTGTCAGCCTCTCTGGCTCTTCCCATTGACTCCTTCACTTCATCATTAGCTCACCTTTCTCTCTTTCTCCTGCCACTCTCGTTCCCTCTGCTTCGCAGCTTAAACACCGATGAGGGAACGCTCCAACATCCAGCGACAAAACTTTCCATGACATTTTAACTCCACATGTATCCTACAGAGTCTGCTCAGTTTTAATTAGGCAGGGACTCCAACAAAGATATGGAGGCACAGAGCAATTTACACCTCTGCCTGCTCAGAAATCCGTGCAGTTCAGTGTACGGGAGGCTGGCTGTTCCAACGAGGTGAAGAGGAAGATGCTTAAAGAAATATTAACGGTTTTGTGAATGCAAGTAGGAAAAAAAAGCTTTGGGACACTTCCTCCTGAATCAATTTTTTTTTTCATGCCTCGGCCCGAACATGATGTCATGGCTGTTGCATGTTTTAGGGTTGCCTGTCCGTCGGTACGTCGCATTCTCATGGAGGCGACGTACCGACGGGAACTCCTGGAGAGAATTTCATGCAAAAAGGTCAAGGTTACTGTGACCTCACAAAACACATTTTTAACCATACATCAAGATTGAATATGCTAATTATTAAACTTCACACAAATGTCTATTAGGATCAAATGATGAAGGAATGACATGTTGGACAGACATGGATGAGACTTCATCATCTGCCAACATATGCACCTGCTGAACAGACATATTCTATATGACATCACGTTTGACTGCACTGCTGCTGTTGGTTGCTGTTGTGCCTTTTTTTTGACACCTTTTGGTCCTTGACATCTTCTCTGGTTAGAAAGCTTTATTTATCCCCAGTGGGGAAACTCATTTGTCACCAAATCAACTCATACATTTAACAAACAGTAGAAAACACAACAAATACATAACGGCATTAAAGCCATTTGAGAAATGATTGACAGCAGAAGGATGCAATATCTAACACACATCTACAATCACCTTCAACAGACACAACTGTTCATCCTGTGATGCTGGACACAGTGGACGCATCAGGGAACACCAGCTGGCATCTGCTGATCCAGGGATCACATGTGATTGTGATCAGACCAGCAGAGAGCAGGGGGAGATGACCAGACATTTAATATTTTGAAGATATGCATCAGCTTATATATTGGCTTGATATACATCTGAAGCCAATATGGCAGCTGGAAAATGTCCAAATTAAAGTCATATCATTGGTTTTTCGTTGTTAGTGAACTGTCAAGCAATGCCATTTATCAACAGTATATTGATGTTTTAAATATCATTGTTATTATAATGATACATGCATTAAAGATGTGTGCTTATATAAAGAGGTTCTCTGAAGAGATGCAGGTGTTTTGGGTGGTTTAGCAGAGGATGTGTAGCCTTTTGACGAGCAGCTTGATAAATATGAAGATGCAGAGGGAAGTTCCTCAAATCTGGGACAAAGTTGAGCTGATTAGGATTTTAGTGGTTAAAGGTCAAAGGTCACGGTGACATCACAACCTCGGTTTTGGCCTTAACTCAAGAATGAATTTGCTAATCATGACAATGTCATGGACATGTAGGATAAATAAAGGAACTGGATTTTGGACCGACGTGGATGTGATCTGATCCTGGACTGTGATTCTAGCTGTCCAAAGGGAACGGATTCAGAAGTCTTCAGGAAGCAGCTAGAATGACAGTCTGTGGAGGTGATTGGGCTCAAGTGTAGATCGTGGTTATCTCAGAAGTCATCATCGTTGCTGATGAGCAGCTTGCTTTCTGCATCCTTCTATTGATTACCAACACCCTCCAGACAAAAGAGGTATCTGTTAATGCAGCAGTCAGCTGTGTTTATGCTGTTGAAGCAGCTGCTGGTGTCTCCCACGGGCCAACATGTTGTAACTGAGTCTATGGAGGTTATGGGTGGATGGTGTTTTTAGAGAAGGGACATCCACTGGGGGGTATGAAGACACATTACACCTACGAGTCAACACACACACACACACACACACACACACACACACACACACATCTTTACACTGCCCACCGGCGCAATGCTGGGCCTTTCCTCAATATGTTGGAACATACTGACTGACTTGATGGGCCTGATGTCACAGAGCTTTTTACATCCACACAACATGCACTTCCTGTTCACACGTCGTCGTAATCGTAATTTTTTTACTGACATAATATTGGTGCTATCATGGGTTGAAAGTGGATTTGGAGAACATCATTTCTACTAGATCCCAATTTAAATATCCAGCATACACAGAGCAATGTAACATCTGTCTGAAGTTGTGTTTGTGTTGGTGGATGAAAGGAAGCAGGGTCCATGGCACTGTGTCCTTAAATAAGTACATCATGGAAAAGCCTGGAACAGTCCTTGAGTTTTAAAACGGTTATTTCCAGGCCTGGAAAAGTCCTTAAAAAAATAAAATCCCAAAAGTTTAGTAAAAGTCATGTAAATGTGTTATATTCATGTGTTCATGTCGTTCATTTGCGCTGAGTTTGAAATAATGAATATGCTTTTAAAAGAAAGACTAAAAATATAAGCAGGCATCTATATAAATGTTTATTCTTTTAATCAAACTATTGTCTCATTCATTTGAGTCATTTAAGGTTTACTGTATGCTTTGTATTCTCATTGTTAGTTTAAATACTACATTTACTCACTTTTTACTGTTTACACCCAGACTTCACTAAATGTTTGTGATGGACATTTGGTGTAAAGTCCTGCATCCACTGGTCCCAACGTGTGTCAGGACGTGCTCGTAGTGGTGAAGCACTTTCAGTGAACAGACCGTCCGTTTACCGGTTATGAGTGGATGTGCTGTACTTGAGTGGAGCAATATCTCGTGTGCATGATCCTCATAAGCACAAACACTTCATCTTAATCGGAGCGTCGGTGTGAATTCCCAGCAGGCAGTGGGGTCTGTGAAGGGCTCTTGGCAGGAGGATGAGACGCCGTGACCTTTCCCCAGCCGCGGCCTCTGGGAGAGATAAAGGTGCTCTCTGGAGATTCATGTTCTTCACAACATTGACATTTGTGTATCTTGCTGCTGCTCCTCAGGCACTTTTTATGATTTATGGAAAGAAATGATTTGTTATCACAACAGCAATGAATGCAGAGAGTGTGTTCTCTACAACTCACACACTGTAAGACACGGCCTCGAGTTTACTAGGATGGAATGTCCTGCTACTGTGTTTTAGGTTCCCAAAATGGGATTCAGCGACCAAAATGTCCATTTAGAGAAGAATAAAAAGATAACTAACATGAATGTGGACTCACTAGAGGCGTGGCTGAAGGCTCACACGCTGACCCTCTGATGAGCTGTGCAGGATGTGGCTGTATTTCAGAAGATGTGAGACAAACTGATTCCTTTACATTCTTTTCCGTATATGGCGATTAAAGCCTTAATCCTGCAGAAAGGATTAGTGGAATCTTTTAAGCAATCCTGTTTGCCTCATGTGTCTCTCTCTCTCTCTGCAGGTCAGAGGTCGTGAAGGCAGTGCAACCAGAGGGTGGAGATGATGTCCATGCACAGTAAGTCTTTTTTTTTTATATATATATTTATTTGGATTTTACAACTTTACAAGACAGAACTTTAAGGATACAATACAAACAAAAGATGGAAATAGAAAACAACATAAAAAGGAAAAAATGAATTTGCAAAATAAAATAAAAATACATAGACAACCACAACAAATAATAACACATTTGCACATCACCAGTCAGAGATAAGTACATCTTGGTTATTAGACTTGGTCAGTTTAAGTCAGCATCGGTGCCAATATTTTTAAACCGGCTGAGCAAAGTCCAGTCCGGAAGGATCCACCATGTCTCAGACCGGTTTCCATGTCTTAACAAATCCCTTGACATTGTCATGGAGGGTGTGGGTCAACTTTTCCAGAGGAAGAACTTCCAAAATCCCCTCATACCAGTCGTCCGTAGAAGGGGAATCTTTAGAAATCCAGAATTTAAGAATAGTCTTTTGTGCTATATACAGAAGTATTCCACTCAGTTTGGCGTTGCTGCTGCTCCTTGCACTGCTCACTTTAGCTGCCAGAACACATTGAGGAGGTGGAAGCTCCAGGTCATTTCCCATCAAAGAAACCACTTCATCCTTCACTTCTCTCCAAAATGTTTGTATCTTTGCACATTTCCAGAACATGTGTCTATATGTACCAACTTCAGAGTTACATTTACTACATGTAGGGAACCGAGGCCAAGCCTGCCCCTCAGCAGCGGCGTACAATGCAGTCTATGTAGTATTTTAAATTGTCTTTCTTTATCTGTGCTACAGCTCAGAATGTTAAGTGTGTTTTACATAATTGATGTCCAGACATTTTCCTCTATCTGACATTCCATGTCCATCTGCCACTGTTTACGGATGTGGTCAGTGGAGTAATTAAGATTCAGGACAAAGGTTTTATAGACAAAGTGAATCTTTTTGGTATGGGTTGTGTGAGGATTTCTTCCAAAAAGCATATGTTTGGAGCATGTCAGATTTGGGGTATATAATGTCTTATTTGTAGATAGCGGAAGAAATGGGACTGTTGGAGAGAGTATTTGCTCTTCAGGCCCTCTAACGTTCCCCACCTATTTAGGTCTTCCTTAATGCGTGTTGTGATTGGTTTAAGGTTGAGTTCAACCAGTTTTTCAAGGGAGGGGCCAATTTTAATTCCAAGGTATGTTATCTCCTTGAGTGACCAGTGAAAAGGGAATCCACTAGGTGGCGTAGAGCCTGCCATAGCGCCAATGGGCATGGCCTCGGTTTTTGACAGGTTAACTTCAAAGCCTGATATGTGCCCAAACTGTTGTAGACATTCAAGTAGACACGGGAGGGTAGTGTCTATCTCAACCAGGTGCAGCAGGACATCATCCGCATAGAGAGAATTTTTTTGTACTGTACCATGGACATTAAAACCTCTTATCGCTGGTGTGGTTCTGATGAGCTCAGCTAAAGGCTCAATAGCCAAAGCAAACAAAAGAGGGCTCAATGGGCATCCCTAGCGGGTGCCACGCTCTAATGGGAACGGATCTGCTGTATACGTCTCCAGCACATAGACACAGCCACTAAAGTGAAGCCGCTCAGTGTGTCACGTGGAGCTGCTGACGACGGGTTCCTCTCGTCAGCATGCGGCGGCCCTTCTGCTGGCCGACTGAGGGTGTTGATGCGGCGCCACCCGCTCTACCCTCACTCCTCGTGAAAGTAGATCCTCAGACAGCATCTGGTTTCTCTTACCCTCGTTAGCAGTTTTCTCACACGTTGTCATTTGTGTAAATATAGCTGTTGTAGAGACATCTGGCATTTTATGGCTACAACGGCCCTAATATTATTACTGAATGACAAACATTAGAAAAATACATACGCAGTCTTCACTCTACTTGAAACAGGAAGTGTTCAGCCGGGTATTTAAAAGCTGACCAGGTAGCTTCAAGCATAATATTTATAATCAAAAGGAAAGAAAACATATTTCAGGTCACAGTTCTATTACTATGACTGTTACTTTTACTTCTTTTATTATCATCATCATTCTATTATATCCACTACTGCTGTTATTATTAGTGGTCATTGTCTTTTATTATTTCTGCTATGATTAGTGCTACACCTTTTATTAACACGCATTACCTGCATCATGTCTGTCATGTGGATTGACTGGTTTGTCGTGTCGTTGCTGCTCTGCTGCAGTGAGCGAGGCGGACAGTGTGGTGAAGGTGGCCGAATGGCAGCAGACCTACTACGCCTCAGACTCTGGCATCCAATCAGGAGCCACCACGGTCCTGGACGACGAGAGCAGCACCGAGTACAGCGGCCGGAAGAAGTACGTTGGTAGTACTACCACCAGTACTACCACTGCACCTGCTGCTGGCCCCACTGGGGGGGCAGGAGACACGGCAGCCGGGGGCCTGGAGAGCCCCACAGGTGAGACTTCATATACGGGCCTCTGACTCAGATGTCAACAATCATTTCAGTCGTTCATGTTTTGGGTTTATTGGATCTATTTCTGTCATTCCTTCTCTCCCTTTACCTTTGGTTTTATCATCATATTCTTCCTCCTTGCATTGTTGCACATCTTTTGTTTTCATGGATGTTGTTTTTGCTATGATAAATAATAACTGTTGTGACAGCATAGTCGTCAACAATATAAGTGCATTTGCCGGTACATTCATTTGACTTTTATGTATTTATTATCTCAAGCACAAAATTGTTTTTTTTCTAGGAAACTTACTTACATTTCTTATTTAAGATGTGTATGAAATATTGATCAGTATCTAACTTAACACCTTTATCTTATTGTGAGTAAATGCAGGTAAAATGACTTGTTTTGCTCCTTCAGAAGAAGCATTTTTCTGACATTTATCCGTTTTCAAAATAGCACCAACTTTCACGCTGTGAGATAATCTATCACAGCAAATATGATGAAAAGTTGTTATATCTTCATTCACTCTGTTACACTCTGCTTCTCACCAATCACCTAACACCCATGGGGAAAAATAAAAGTCTCCTCCAGGAAATAATCCCCGACAAACAAGTTGCCTGACAAACTTAACGCTCCAGATGTTAGTTGAGACGCTGGCGGTTTCAAGTTCAGTTTGACACGGTGATGCTGGCGCTTTCAAAGCAAATGCATATGCAAAATATAAATATATTATATATGGCGTGAAGAAAAATATGTCAACTGAATGTAAACAATAATATGTGGGCTGTAAAAGCTGTGGGCCATTGTCCCATCTTAGGTGGTACTCTCCTTCCCCAGTAAGTTGCCTCCACCTTCTCCACCAGTGGTGGAAAGGTGCTAGATATGAGCTATAAGCACAGACGGAGCCCTCTACTGGACCGTATGGGCAACACTTCATCCAGCCGAGAGCATTGCTTAAGCGCAGCCTGGGCAGTGATGCTGCGTCGGTGGGCAAACATCCACTCCTGCTTCCCGGTGAAGAACACTCAGAGAGCCGCAGCGATACCACCGGAAACCCTGGCACCTGCGTGACGATCAACACCATCAACGTTAAGCACTGCAGCTGTTCCAGACGGCCGGCAGCAGGGGCATCCATCTGGGATCCAACAGAGGGGCCCGCTGCCTGCATATGTCGGGCATGGCCCCCAGATACTCCACTTGTTGGTGTGGCAGGTTGAACATGAATCCCAACTTGGCGAGTTGTAAGTGGGCTGATGACGATGAGTGCTCAAAGACAAAGGAAGACCCTCATGTCTTACTCTCAAAGCAGCCAGGGCGTAGCGAACACACGTCTGTGTCACGTAGTTATATCTTCATTCAGGTTACAGGCTATCCTTTGGAAGGCAAGACACAAGAACAGCCTGTGTTTTAAAGCCTCCTCAATCTGAAAGTATGCACCTTTAAGTAGACAGTGGTGAACCGATCGCCCAGCTGAACCAGTTCGAAGCGTTTGATGGTTAACATTGAGAACGTCTTGCAGGCAATGCGATGGTTTTAGAATGCTAAGATCCAACGCAGGTCTGAAATCTCAAAATCTCTGAAATCTCGAAAAGAGTGAGGATAAGAGGCACAGCCTGTTTCTGTAGCAGTTCTGCTGAGGGGTAATCCATCTCCCGACGCCCTGGAACAGGGAGGAATGCTGTCTCAGAGTCCTGTCCATCCATTCAAATACTCAGTTGCATCACCACTTCTCTTAAAACCGTGTTGGAGGATGAGGGAAGAGCTTTGGGACGGCAGGTGAAAAGCTACAATGTACTGGCTGAGACCTCAGATGGAAGGATGGCTCATGAGCAGACATCACTCTAACAGTGCCGGCTACGTGTGCAATGTCCACCCCACGGGGCGTATTGCCCTCCCTGTGCTCCCTGTGCTCAATCCGGTCACCTGTGCTGGGCGGAGGGCGATGCTCTGGGAAGTGGAGGCAGCCAGCGGCATGTGAGCCCGATGAGGCCGATGCTCTCCTTCTCACCGCCACGTAGTTACGCTTCGCTTCCATTCACACCCTCAGGCCTAATGCAGCTCGCTGGGCTCTCAGTTGAAATATTTTGTAAAAACAGCTAAGGAGGTAGTGTCTCTCTGACCAGCTCTCTTAACATAGAAGAAGCCATCTTTGAGAAGGGGAATGCCGGGAGAAGATGTCTCCCTGAGGAAGTCAAACCTGCAAGCGAGGCTATCGTCTTTAGTGGCTTCTGCCAAGACGCTCGACGCGCTGCCAGATGTCTGGCGAGGTTTAAAAAGCATATCGGAGACAGCTCACTGGCCTGGGTGGCAGCGAGACGAGGGGCATCCGTGGAGAAAGGAAATACAGTGTAAAAAAACTGCTCACTGACCAAGAACAATACAGTGACCAACTGGAAATTAAAAATATATAAAAAAATCCCAATTAAACTATACATGTAAGGTGTTTAAAAATGCACTACATCATCAGTATGAACCAACGGGCTTGGACACGTTGTTGGTTTGGTACAGAGGATTCGTTGTCAATAGAACAAATACAGATGTTGGGGTCTGGCAGGAGCGTGTTGGGTTATTAGCAAGTATGACAATTACATTATTTACATAAATACAATTATTTATATCAAGAAGATCATTGACATATATTAATAATAGTGGGGCGCCACCAATAACCAGCCTGTGCATTCAGTTCACTCAAGGTGTCAGCAGTAAAAGTACTTCCACATTCAGAGTGAACATTGAAGGCTTGAATTTGAGCACAGGCTCTAACATGCAGCTATTATCACAACATAGTCACAGGAAACTACAGTAAAACAGAGTTGATCTCTGGTCCGTATTTATCGACTTTCTTTTGAATGATATGATGGAAACTGAAACACCTGAAGAAGCGCGTAATTAATGTTTTAATTGTTATACATGCTGTTCAGCTCTATTGGTCACACTTTGCCATGAAGGTTAGACTCAATATTGTATGATGTGATTCTCTTGAATTCTGCATTGATGTGCATGGCACGCAAATACTCAGGTGAAGTGAAATGAGATGAAAAACAGCTGAACAATGATGTCTTAAGGACTGAATTATTCATTGAACCAAATCTTCTTTGGGTACTGTAGGTTAATAATGTTGTTCCTGGTAATAAGACTAGACCTGTACACTTCCAGAGGAAGTTCATAAATGTTCTACATCAAAGTCTGTTTCTCTGTGTTGGTTATGTAAAAAAAATGATAGCATGCCTTTAGTTTCTGAAGAGAGAGCTGGGTGAAGTATGATTCATGTCCTCAAGTGATGTCACCTGAGTCAGTATTGCTTAGGTCTGGAGACTGAACGAGTGGCATTAGAAAGAAGTGAGTTTACATAACCGCTCATCTCTGCTTAAGTCTTCATTAGTCGTTACTAGCATACAGTTGAGTGCATCATGGGTAATGAGGGACCAGGCTTTGACACGGAAGACAAGTGAGTGGAATAACAAAAGTAAAAATGTCTGGTTCTGCAGCATTAATTATAATACCCGTCTTTTAATCGGTCCACCATGATTGTGATATTGTTCTGGATGTAATGATAATAAGCTATTCCGGTCAGTTCTATTGCTGCATGTCTCTACCGCACTTGACAGCTAACGGTGTTGCTTTGGGCTCTAGCACTGCGTTGCTTTATAAAGGAAAGGGACAACACATCCTAGTGCTGTCTTTCACTTCACTGTAAGCTGCCAAAAATAGCAGCAGCATGACCATCTGTCAACTGTAGAGAGAGAGAATTATTAAAAGAAATACATTTAGATAATCAGATTTATGCATGGAAATAAATTAAACTTGTTGAATGTAACAATATCTATACATAAAGGGACACCTGCTAAAATTAACTTTGTGTCAATTACAGCAAAAGCATGGGGAGTAAACAGCAAAGATAGACGAGGTAGGAAAGAACCAAAGGGTGAGGAAAAGCTTGTGGAAGTTCAACATACACAAAGTTTGGTTTGATGAAAGCAATAACTCTGGAGTTACAGGAGTTTAAAATGCCCCCGTATTCATATTTCAGTGCACGCTGCTACACGGCTACTGCTGATGTGCTGTTCGTAAGCAGGTCAGCATTGTCCCTCCACACTCTCAGATGTGCATGGCTTGGTATTTTCTTTGTTGGATTGACAAGACCAAATATCACTGTACATATTCAACACTTTAGTGTATTTAGTCTCAATCCCACTGCATCGTCCTGCTGCTCCAAGTACTCTCTGCTGGACCAAATGGAGATTTATCTGCCGCAGAAAATACTTTGTAAAAAATGCACCATTCCCTCCTGTAATGTTTATTAAAACCTGCAGTAGCCATACTATTTAACTATTCAGCCTTCCAGAACCAATCAGCTTGGGAATTTTGGTCTAAAATTGAAATTACACTTTTCACATTTTTAGCCATAGGAATCCAAGTACATTTCATCATCTGAGCAGGCCATGAGGGTTCAGGCTGACTTGTTGCAGACGTTTGAGTGCGGCCCTGAACTTAAGCTTATGTCGTCCTCACATATGAAGACACATATGAAGATAGTATTTCAGTTAGTATTGTGACAATATCGAATAATATATATATACAGGTAAAAGCCAGTGAATTAGAATATTTTGAAAAACTTGATTTATTTCAGTAATTGCATTCAAAAGGTGTAACTTGTACATTATATTTATTCATTGCACACAGACTGATGCATTCAAATGTTTATTTCATTTAATTTTGATGATTTGAAGTGGCAACAAATGAAAATCCAAAATTCCGTGTGTCACAAAATTATAATATTACTTAAGGCTGATACAAAAAAGGGATTTTTAGAAATGTTGGCCAACTGAAAAGTATGAAAATGAAAAATATGAGCATGTACAATACTCAATACTTGGTTGGAGCTCCTTTTGCCTCAATTACTGCGTTAATGCGGCGTGGCATGGAGTCCATGAGTTTCTGGCACTGCTCAGGTGTTATGAGAGCCCAGGTTGCTCTGATAGTGGCCTTCAACTCTTCTGCGTTTTTGGGTCTGGCATTCTGCATCTTCCTTTTCACAATACCCCACAGATTTGCTATGGGGCTAAGGTCAGGGGAGTTGGCTGGCCAATTTAGAACAGAAATACCATGGTCCGTAAACCAGGCACGGGTAGATTTTGCGCTGTCTGCAGGCGCCAAGTCCTGTTGGAACTTGAAATCTCCATCTCCATAGAGCAGGTCAGCAGCAGGAAGCATGAAGTGCTCTAAAACTTGCTGGTATACGGCTGCGTTGACCCTGGATCTCAGGAAACAGAGTGGACCGACACCAGCAGATGACATGGCACCCCAAACCATCACTGATGGTGGAAACTTTACACTAGACTTCAGGCAACGTGGATCCTGTGCCTCCTAGAGTCTGGAGGAGGACAGGAGAGGCACAGGATCCACGTTGCCACTTCAAATCATCAAAATTAAATGAAATAAACATTTGAATGCATCAGTCTGTGTGCAATGAATAAATATAATGTACAAGTTACACCTTTTGAATGCAATTACTGAAATAAATCAAGTTTTTCAAAATATTCTAATTTACTGGCTTTTACCTGTATATATAGAACCTTCAGACCTCAAATATCAACACTATATATATTCTACACTCACTTAACGACGACTTGGTACTTGGGGGCTGTAGATCCAAACACTACATCGTTTTATTCCTCCACGCAACGGCCATGGCCTTATGTTCAGGTTGTCTGTCGGTCCCTCTGTCCATCCCATCTCATGATTCTTTTTCAAAGATCAAGGTCACTGTGACCTCACGTAACATGTGTAGGCAGGTGACATTTGGAATGACGCCATACACAGAGCTATAGTCAGGGATCTTTATTTCTCCAATACTCTTAAAAGAATAGAGCAGTATTAAATTAATTTGGAATGTTCAATTTATGTTAGATTTTCTGGTACGTGGCAAATTCCACAGTGAACACAAAAATCTCACTTTAACACGTTCTTGGTCACTAACTCAAAGTGCATAAATCAAATGCATAAATAAAGTACACACATAACTCTAGTGGTAGCTCTTCTGTTAAAACCAAATAAAAGACAACAAACAATACCACACAGTTAACTCTGAAATTAAACACGATGAACCAGTTGGTCCATTAATAAACAGAAATGATGCAGTACATTACACCATACTCACTGCGTTCTCTTTGCGTTAGCTCAAGTGCACAGTGTACTATAGGCACTCATCCCATACAGCACATGTAGGTAGAATCTGTTAACATCGGACCAATTTGAGTCCCCATTGACGCGTTTAGCGACATACAATACATTTTCAGACTTCTATACACTCATATTAATGAACATTTTGTATAGAAATATCATTTTGAACATATTTACCGACCCGGAAAACCACGAACGCTCCACCAGAAGTAAAGGATTTTACTTCCTGCTTGATTCTTGACGTCTCGCTGGCTTCCTCTTCCTCACTAGTGCCCTCTAGTGGCTTTAGTGGTGACAACACCTTTCCCACTGGGTTACACATCTGTTGGACATAACTCAGAAATCAGGTAGCTAACGACTGAGCTTCCATGGTGCGGAGCCGTGCTTCTAACTCACTAAGCCTCACCTCCAATCTAGAAAATAAACTCCACATATCACACTCCCAGCTGTGGAGTGTGATATCTAAAGGGAGGCAGAGGAATGGCTAAACATGTGGCAAACTGAGAAAGAGAGAGCAATAGAGGTAGAGAGGGAAGCCATCACTGGCTGCTCAGCTAAAGTACGGTAGCTAATGTTAGCAGAACTGAACAACGTGTAAGCAGCTGCTGGATTTAGTGAGAAGTCGCTAAAGAGAGATAGCTATGAGTGTTTAGGCAGAACTAGCAGACGTTTACTGTCACACAGTTGAGCAGAAAAACAGACACGCTGAACACTGGAAGTGAGACAACACGCTTACCGTAACACGTCTGATGGTCATTTTGTATTACCTAAACAAAGAAACATATCTGTGTTATGCACCCTGCCACATTAGTGCAACTTCAAGGTAGAAGCAGTTTTTTACATGTTAATACATTATTCAAGCGTCACAACTCGGGACAGTTCTATTAGAAAGTGTTGTGGTTTGTAGTCATTTAGAATATAGAGAGTAGACTCCAGTCACACTGAGAGAAATGCTGAATGAGAGACTGCACTAGTGGAACAGACAAGTGACAAGGACTTAAACCCAGAGGACAACAGAGAGCAAACACGCATGTTGGGAAAACCATAGTGGGAATTAGCTGGGGTCTTGCTCACATCGGCATTATCATGTGATAATGTTGTATTATTTTAAAGCTTTCCTTTTGGTGGTCCTTATTTTTTCGAGAGTGTACTGAGATGATCTGAAACCAATGGCTGCCTGGGATGTAACTCATATGTTAAGCCCGTAGAAAATATAAGCTCCTTATAGTTAATGTGCTTAAAGTATGGTAGTCCAGTCATATCTACACACTGGCAGTAAACGGTAAACATAAAGACACCTCATGTTTATCCTCTTCTACATGCAATTAATGAGCATTTCCATGTCAGTGCTGCATTGCGTTACTCTGCTTCGAGTCAATTACTCGACATCCAAAGAAAATAACTAATGTGTCGGTTATAATGCGGTTTTGTTTTTTAAGCTTTCAATGTCAAGCTTGCACATTAACTTGACAAGCACCTGATTTGTAAAGCAATACTTTGCGGTTTGTAATACCATTAGGAAATGAGCTGTAAGGAACAGGAATATTTCTCCTCACATGAGAACTCAACAAATTCCCATAAAGGTTTGCAGATAAAACACATTGGTTGCTCTGAATGTTGTCACAGGTCCCGTTGGGATTATCCCTAAGTAGGCTGTGCTGTGCCTCTTATGTTGAAGCCAACATATGTGTTGGTGAGGCAGCATACATCACTTCCCCTCCGTCATCACGAAGGAGCTTCACTTAAATCACCTCTGAGAGGGAGGAGGCGTGTGGAGGAGCGGGAGAGGAAACAGATTATTATATCAATAAGAACATTCTCTTGCATTCAGCACTCATTTTCTGTATTTCATGTTGTGAAATAGATGGACGAGTGTGTACTGTATACATTTTGCTCAATGATATATATATATATATATATATATATATATATATATATATATATATATATATATATATATATATATATATATATAGATATGTATATATATACTATTATATTATTATGTGTATTAAATATTAAATGTATTAAAATGTGTGACATCCGAAGACTCTCATCATTATTCCACGTTGTGAATTAGATTGGTCGTATTATATACGTTGTTATGAACTCTGTTATGCTCACCTGTCAGAGATCATCCCGTACAGCATAACCAAACGATGGACAGCTGTGACACACGTCATATTTAATAGACTTCTCTTCAAATGAAGTCCCCGACAGCAGTGTCTCGTTGGTTAAACGCACGTTGCCTCGACTCGTTTCCTCTCCCGCAGAGGAAAGGTACTGAGGAGGATGTTCAGTGTGCCTCTTCCTCCTGGGTAGTCCTCGTTTCCCCCTGAGGAAAGACTTATTCCACGGCATCAGTTTCTCTGCTGCTGTCTCGTCTGATGCAAGCTGCTGGTCCCGTGGCGCCGCGCTAGACTTTGTAGTTTGATGACAAGCATCTTGTTTGAGTGTGCTGTCAGAAATCTCACAGCTTTTAAATTTTCTGCTCCTCAAGTGCAGAACATTCATGTTGCCACTTTTTGAGTGAATATTATCTTAATGATCACGCTCCCACATTGTTTTCCGTATCGGTTCCAACACCACTGTGGCTTCATGCTGTCAGAACACGACATATTGGGGAATTAGATTTCCCAAATGCTGTCAAACACTTTACTTCATTATGTTACACTTCTTGAAAAAACAACTCAACTTGAATATAAAATAAATGTGCCATCATCTTGTAATACATTATATAATATTGCGGTGGTTTTACAAAATGCGGGAGTTGAACTTTTTCCATGAAAATGTCATACTTCGTGCATTATGTAATTGTAACGGTGGATGTTCAGGACCCAGATGCAATACGACAGAATCCGTGAATTGTTTCCACAAACTTTATTCCACGCAGACAAAACACAAACAGTCCAGGATCTGCTTACGGGGAAAAGGCTCGAGGGTCTGGCATAAATACGGCGAACGATTTGGCTGTGTGTGTGTGTGTGTGTGTGTGTGTGTGTGTGTGTGTGTGTGTGTGTACCAGAGGCATGAGCAAACGGTCAGAAGGTGGCAGGACGCAGACTCAAGAAACGTAACCACAGGCATGCTATTGTCAGAGAGGACTACGCAACACAGTATCCAGCTTTCAAAGCAGAAATGTTAAAGGTTGATGGTTGATGGTTTGATGATCACATGATGAGCCCTAAGGAGGCCTCTATGGCATGGTGACACGTGCAGGAATAGGAGGCTGGTGGCTCCCATTAACGTCACTACTTTTAGAACAGAAATACACTCAACCGCAGAAAAGAAAGTGCGAGGATTGATTTATGCAGTGGAATCACCGCTCACACAGTATCCAGACCACTCGACCAGAGCGGCCGAACGGAAAGCGGTGTGAGCCCCAGAAACAGAGGGAAGACAGCCGAATAAGAGCTTAACAGCTCGGACCCAAGGTTAGCCAAGGTTAGCTGCTCCTGGCTAATGTCCGGTCGCTAGAAGATAAAATGGATGAAATAAGACTCCTGGCTAATCCGGCAAATGGGAAACCAGAGGCCGCTGTTCCAGAAACCTGACTTGATCCTAACTTCCCGAATCAAACTATTGCTTGATGGGCGGGAGGCAGACTGTGTTCCCATCATGATGCTTGGTGCTCAGATGTAGGCAACGTTGATGGACGCCTCCCTGAGGTTGAATGTTTTATGCTAAAATGGCGGCCATGTTATCTGCCCAGAGAATTTGTGTTGCTGCTGTTTAAATTCCCCCCGATGAAAAAAAGACTAAAATACCCTGTATCAGCAGACAAATCACAAAACAATCAGGTCATAGTTTTTATTATTTTTTTATTTATTTTTTTTATTATAGCTGAGATTTTAATCAAACTACATCTCAATCTGTTTTAACTAAATTCCAGCAGCATTGTCTAGATCCCAAACAGAGTTAAAATACACTGGACCAGCAACAACCCTATGGCCCCTCTTGGACAGTCAGATTACATGTTCCACAACAACTGTTAAAGTTAAAGTGTGGTCATGAAGCTACAGCTGCTCTAAGACTGTTTTAAACGTACAGATTTGCTGCCACCGAGGAGAATGCCATCAATCTGGAAGAGTATACAGTACATAAATGCCTGACACACATTAATCAGTGCCAAACCACTCAATGTTTCATATATGACATAACAGAGCGAGATTACCCACAGACACCATGTCCTTGACTTCCTCCTTCACCCTCTGAGGATTAGACTATACGTTTGAATCCACAAACTGTCATCAGCCCTGAGAGGAGAAAATCATTAGCAATTATTTCCTCCTTAGGCATGATTACAAAATATCTGTAATGATGATAGAACCTGAGGCCCGACAGGAAATATCATTTTACCACCCAGTTATGTATCAAATAAATCATCCTCAGGTTCAACAGCAGATGCTTCTATTCTGCTCAGTTAATCTTGGCAATTATCTCACAGCTTCATTTAGTGAATCTTAAATATATGAATGCATACTTATCACCCTAATTAAACTACATCAAGTTCCGCTTTCAAAAGGTTCAAATGCTGTTTGGAGCCAAAAGGCATTTCAGAGTCTCATCAGGTGAGTGATGAGTGTTCCTCAAATCTCTTTTGAAATAAAACCGAAAAAGTGCGACTGACAATAGAAGCCTGGCGATATCTCGAGGCTTAACTATCTCCACACACATTATATTGCCATTACATTTCATTGTATCCTATAAATGTTGTTGATCCTTTTTTTGCTACCCTGAGGTTCAAATGTATGGTTCAGAGTAAAATATCTCTTGAACTATTGGACGGATTACCATGGGAATGTATATACATTCATGTTCCCCACAGGATTACTTTGTAACCTCACAAGTTTTAATTGTCAATACTTGGTTTATGACCAGACACATGAAATACATTCAGATCAGCCTCAGTTGTACTTTATGTTCATTGCTAATTAGCAAATGTCACCATGCTAAAACAATGAATTTAGCATATTAACATTAGCACGATGCAAGATGCATCCTTATCCATCACCTTCTACTAACCTGGCATGGACTGTAACCTGGGCCTCCAGCCAGTAGCTCCCTGTTGGTGGGGCTCGCTAGGTTTCAAAGAATATGTTATTATACTATTACACATTTAAGCATTATTCAAGTCACGTATTTTTGCTTTCAGACACACACAGGCATCCTCACATTCTCTCTCTCTCTCTCTCTCTCTCTCTCTCTCTCTCTCTCTCTCTCTCTCTCTCTCTCTCTCTCTCTCTCTCTCTCTCTCTCTCACAGATTTAGAGAATCAGTTCTCACTCACCCGGGCTCAGCGAGTCAGAGCCGCCATGTTCCCTGAGACTCTGGTGGAGGGCGAGGAGGCCATGCCCGTCCAATCAGACCCTTCACAGCAGAGTAACGTGCAACGTCTGGCCGAACCCTCCCATCTGCTAAAGACGGCCATAGTCCACCTGATCAACTACCAGGACGACGCAGAGCTGGCCACCAGGGCGGTGCCAGAGCTCACCAAGCTGCTGGGGGATGACGATCCGGTATGTTGCCGTCATTAACGCTTCACGAAACGAGCTTTCAGACACATGCGTTTTCACATTTTCTCTACTCTCTAGATCGTGGTGAACAAGGCCGCCATGATCGTGAACCAGCTGACCCGCAAGGAGGCCAGTCGCCGGGTGCTGGTGCAATCTCCAGCCATGGTGGGAGCCGTGGTGCGCGCCATGACGATGGCGGCCGACATGGAGACGGCCCGGTGTGCGGCCAGCGTGCTGCACAGCCTGTCGCACCAGAAGGAGGGGCTGCTGGCCATATTCAAGTCTGGAGGGATACCGGCACTGGTCCGCATGCTAAGGTAGGAACACCGACGGTGTATGGTGCATTATTTTGAAGCAGCACAACCAACAGGACTCAGACAGCCGGTCTCAGCTGCCTCTCTTCTCGTTGGTCTCCTCAGGAGAGACGCCCCGTGTGGCTGGAGGATGACGTGACCTTTGTTTGACAAATCCCTATTCCAATGCGGGCAACATCCCTTTTCAGTGTATACGGACTTGACAGTTAATGTGTCCTCGCACGATTGGATGATAAAAGTTCCACTGAAAAGATGCGTCCCACTCAGGGACTTAACTGACATCACCGTTTTGGTTAAGCCAGCTTCAAAAAGCAAGATGACATTGTACGGCGCTCCGTCTAAAGAGCTGCAGACAGTGAGTTCCTTTTCCTCCGCGAATGACAGGAGACCGTTTACTTCTTTTCCTTTGGTCTTTATTGTATACAGAAAACGTGAACTAAATACACAAATAAGTAACCTCTGGTCACACGGTGGAGAACTATGTGCTCAATGACTAATGCAGCTCTTTGCTTTGCACCTGCTGCCGTCATGACGACGGAGTGTCAATCATTAACATAAATATCTTTCAATATATTTTACATAGAATAGTTCCTGCACCATGAGCATAATTCATAATATTACATTATTAACATTCCTGAAATTCTAATTGACCAATAATACACGTGTGGCTCTTACAAACATTATCTTCATGCTTTCTTTCATGTGGCTGAACTCTAGGCGTCCTATGAAGCCGCTTTTCATCCAGGCTTTCTCAATCTGGCTGTGAACGTGTTCACAAATGTGAAATGCAAGACAGAGTTTGGACGCAGTTTATTGTCATAGTGAGAAAAGAAACAGACGTATGAAACTGCAGGAACAGTTACAGTAGCTGAGGCTCAAAGTGGGGCAACATTTAAAGTTGTTCAGAAAGCTTTCATCTCCGATGTGGCAACCAGAGGCCAACGGACAACTGTAGCAGACGAGGCTAGCAGGATCGTCTCTCATTTCAGAACCAAAGTCAGACCTTTCCACTCCCAGGCAGAGCTAATCTGCTACACTGAGGTTCAACAGAGGAGGATACGTCACACTCATAATCGATTTAGGTACTTAATTCACAAGTTAAATTCAAGAAAATTGAATTAAAAAATGTGAACTAACAAAGCTTCACAGAGAGCAGCCCATATTGGGCAGTAATCTAGTTAGACACAAGGAATAGGTACTATCTTCAGATATTTCCTATGTGAGAGCCCACGCTGACGCCGGGGAACAGGCAAACTCCAGGGATCAGACCTGGGCCCCTCTTGCTGTGAGCGCCAGGACCAGCGTGCAGCCGCTAAATGCAATCCATACGACAGATTAACACACTACATACACCAATAAACCTTCAAATTGATGTTCTCAATCATCTAAACGGCAGTCTCCATCACATCAAGACAGGAATTAAAAGCAGAAACCGGATCAGCAGATCAATGAATGACTAGAAGACTGTTGCAAAGCTAAGGAGCCAGTTCAGAAAGGCTCAATGACCCTTAATGCTATTACATGCTCTCTAATGTACTCTGGCCTGGCCGAGTAGATCAAGAGTGAGATTTTAAAATTGATTCTAAACTAAATAGGTAAGCGCTACAGGGAGGCTAAAGGAAGAGCGTGTGTCTTTGTCTGGCAGCAGAGCGGAGCTGCATCTGGGCACTGAGGCAGGTAAAAGCATCAAGGATGTTCTTTCTATTGCTAAAACATAACATTAGAAGGATCTTGGAAATATACCTAAGTTGGTAGAAATATGAGCATCTACTCCTGACCCTACCTCCTCCTTATCTCTTTCTCACACACATCGAATTTACTTTAAAATGAGCACTTACACATCAAAGTTGACTAGATTATGGTCAATACATGTGGTAAACACATGTCTCAATCATTTCCTGGGCATGCTGCTTGCTGATCGTTCAAATAGCAGCTTGCCTCCCGCGCATGTAGGCAGTAGTACAATTATAGAATATAATTGAAATGAACAGCTGCTAGTAAAGACAACAAGGTCAGCAACGCCTGCAATCCGTTTTCCATGTTGAGTTAACCTGGTAGTCGATCAGTAATCAGGCTGTTGTTTGTTCTCTTATGATCAATCACGACTGATAAAACCCAATTAAGTGGTGAACACGGGTGTTTACTCTACGTCATTGTTTCAAAGTTCTACGTTTCCGCTGACCACACTACGACAACCTTTTTTCGCGGCTTCAGTAGAGTTTCTAAACTCAGTGCTCTGAAGCTCCAGACTAGTGTGGACGCTCAGTGTAAACGTAGCAAAAGGTATGTGTTTATAAATGTGTCTGTTGCATCTGTTGCGCGTGGTTTACATGCGGGGAAAGAGTACAGCTGTGCTCAGGGAAATGTCAATCGCTTGCTGCGACTTAAGGCCTTTACACACTGCTGATGAGACAATACTCGCCTGTTCATATTCTGCATCAAAACTATTCATACCATTACAATACGTAAAAAAAAGATGAAAAAATAAATAATAATTACATTAAAAGTGTGAAGCGCCACAAAAAAAAGCACAAATCTTTAGCCCAATATGATCATAATCCTAACACATTCATTCTCTTTCCAACAATGATGTTACCAAAAAGGAAATAGAGATGAAACATGTGGTTTTAATAACCACAAATAAAGTCCCTGTGCACAGACTTTCTCATTTTAGAAGATGAATATAATATGATATTGTGTATTGTATCACTTCACACCTGAATTAACTGAATTTAAAGCATCAGGGCAAAGGCAATAAAGTTAAATTCCTTTTTGTAAAAGGAAGTACTGTATTTTAAGATTAACATTTTTCAAAAGTTCTCTGTAATAGTCCCGGTCTCTGAACTTATGAGACACACTGGTTTTAAACCGTCCGTTGTAAGAAGGTTCTGGAGTCACTGCCACATTTCTCTTCCTGGAGAACGTCTCAGACTGTTCGTCCTCTCGTCTGGTCTCTCCGGTCTGTTCATATCTCATTCATGCTTAACTGAATACACATATTTGATTGGCTGAGTGTTTTCTGGACCGCTGAACAAGTGCTCGAAAAGCTGCGTCAGTTAAAATAGAAGCATTCCTTCAAAATGTAATAATTCTCAATTATCTATCGGTTATAGGTCCAGTGTCCAAAAGTTCTAAAAAATAACCTTGTTCAGAAAATAAATTGTTCCACTTATGCCATGTAATATTCGCATAGGCTTTTTCGACAAAATTAGAACTGCTGAAGATTCAGAGAATCAGAAAATGGAATCACATTGTGGGAACATGGTGATGCTTCTAGAGGCTTCTAATAGGCATTCCAGTCTGGACCCACCACACAGTGATCATCTACAGATTTCCTACAGAAAATCACACCGTTGCAACCCCTAGAGCCATCCTGCTAGCATGACTAAAACCTTAACCCTATTCATCAAATCACACCCCTTTCTCTCAGAGTCTTTGATTTGTCTTGCTATAGTGACGATGCCAAATGGCTGTAAGTAAAGGAAGTGTCAACTGAGCAAAAGAACCAAGGGTTCAAAGAGTTAAAAGACTGGAATGTCTCTTTTATTTGATCAATTAGAGGTATACTCACAAAGCAGACGGTGTTGTGGAGGCGGCTGGTTGTGAGCTTTTAAGCTCTAAAGGTTGCTGATCCATACTAATGCCCAAGTGGTAGCTTCATCAGGTGCTGACATTTCCAAGTACTCAAATAGAGAACTCTCTCTCTCTCCCTCTCACACATTGCCTCAATCATGGAGGATAGTGCTGTGAGCAAGCAACACTATCTACTCGTTCACTTACAAACTAGTGTAAATGAGATATTGGTGGCTGATGGAGGTCAGCCTCCACTAAATCCTTTCCTCTCAGTCTTCCTCCTTTTCCTAATGCAGCTCACCAGTAGAGTCAGTCTTATTCTATGCCATCACAACCCTCCACAACCTGCTGCTGCACCAAGAGGGGGCCAAGATGGCGGTGCGTCTGGCTGATGGCCTGCAGAGGATTGTTCCCCTACTGAAGAAGAGTAACCCCAAGTTCCTGGCCATCACCACTGATTGTCTGCAGCTGCTGTCCTACGGCAACCAGGAGAGCAAGGTGAGGGGAGGAGCTTGAAATTGGGAAGGTGATCCCTTTTGTGTCCACTTGATTATTACATAATGACACCTCCTACTTCTTATTTCTCCTCAGCTGATCATTCTAGCCAATGGGGGCCCAGAGGGTCTGGTGTTCATCACAAGGAACTATAACTATGAGAAGCTGCTGTGGACCACCAGCCGTGTTCTCAAAGTGCTGTCTGTCTGTCCCAGCAACAAGCCAGCAATAGTAGAGGCTGGTATGTCTACGTCACCGACCTGTTCTTATCCTAACTTGTCAAATACCGCCACAGGGTCAGTCGGGTACCAACGCATGAGGCACCCTTTGTGTCTGAATGGGACTTAGCGGGCATTCGACTTAGTCCAATGTAAACCCATCCATGTGGTTACCAGACAGTCAGCAACTGATGTAGTATGACATGTGAGAAAGTCTGCATATGACTGATTGGTGGCGAGAAAGAACAGGTAAACAACAACATGACATTCACCCAGGAGACCTCTGTTTGTGTCTCGTGTGAAAACAAGTTCACGTTCACTTATTTACCCTAAAGTTTTGTTCTAACTACAAATATATAATGTCAAGTCAAACCATCTTTTCTTAAACCTTTTATAACCAAGTATTTTTGTTGCCTATACACAACCAAGTACTTTGGTTTCCTGAACATAAACAATAACTTTAGCTGAGTAAGTAAATATCGAATCGAAGTAAATCTACATTGGAAGTTTATTTTGAAAATATATTAATCATGTAATAAGCAGAAAGAGACCCTGCGTCACTGACACGTCCAAAACTGACGCTAGAGGGGAAGCTAGAGCATCATAGTTTGAACCGCAGGGCCACACATAGCAAGTGGACATATTTGTTGGAAGTGAGAATGTGTTGACATCACTGAGCATGAATGTAGAACACTCAGTGTAGATGTCTGTGTACATCTGTTTCTATATGTGTGCAGGTGGCATGCAGGCTTTGGGCCAACATCTTACAGGTTCCAGTCAGCGTCTGATCCAGAACTGTCTGTGGACGCTCCGCAATCTGTCAGATGCTGCAACCAAACAGGTACGCCTTTATTCACCCACTACTTCTATACTACTACTTCTACTACTACTACTACTACTACTACTACTACTACTTCTATGACTACTACTACTACTACCTAGGGGTGGGAATCACCAGAGGTCCCACGATTTGATTTTATCACAATACTTTGGTCGATACTATCACGATACTGCGATTTATTGAGTATTGCGATTTATTCCCTTTTTTCCACCGCAAATTGTCCCCAAAGGAAAACGTTGTCAACATATTGTATCTAAGAAGATAACGTTTTCAGTCTGTTCATCTGACTTCAATCATTTTTATTGCAGCAAAATGTGATTGTCAAGCAGACAAACTGACCAACATATCATAGATGTTGCACCTGACAAACTGAACAGTTTGTATTACAGTCGACATAGACACTTCATTAGGGCTGGACGCGCCGGAGAGGGGGCGGGTGACTTATCTCCGTGCAGTTTTCATTTCCCCCTTCCACCATGGAAATAACCACTCTTTCTGCTGCATACTTGTTGTGGAAATCCCCAAAACGTCGGAACAACAAACGCCCTCGTGTCTGGGTTTATATTATTATCCGTAGCCACACAGCTCGGTGGATTTCACGCGAGGAAGTGCGTCTGAATGGCGGCCGATTCCAGCGCTGCTAGAGGACCAGCAGCCAGTTTGATTTATGCTTTTTTTTACCGTCTTTGTTGCTCATGTTGTCCCGTGTGTCGAGCAACAGCTGTGCAGCAGCGGCGCTACGAGTGACAGGAAGTCAAGACGTATGATTTAAACACGAACGGCGCATTTCTAATTTCTTTCTCCGGTGTCTCCATGTTTGTTTTTACCAACGTCCTACTGATCACGCTGATCCGGGACCTCCGCTGACCTCACCACAAAACAACACAGTACCATCTAGTGGACTGAAAAAGCAATTGATTTTATTTTTCGAGGACCAAAAAGTTTATAATGGATTAAATAAAAGTATAAAATATCGATACTTGGCTTCCGTGTATCGATACAATATCGGCACGCAAAATATCTCGATACTATGCTGAATCGATTTTTTCCCCCTCCCCTACTACTACTACTACCATTATTTTTTGTATTTGTATTTGTGTGGAGAGCATGACAGGATAATATGTAACTTGAGAGTGTTTCTTTGCCTTAGAGGAATATAGTATTGCTGGAAAAGAAAATGAGGCACCAATCTGGCACCTTGTTGATGTTGGATAGTAGTAACGGATAAGGAAGGCTACCTCCCTCACAACCTCTTTGGATAATAGGCGTTTAACCCTTGGCACCTTGTTTCCCCCCTGAAGGAGGTTATACATTAGTGAACTGAAATAAAACTGACTTCCATAAAAACACTGAAACCAGTTTAGTCATCTTCACTGCAAAGATTCCGGTCTGGATCTGTAGCGCTGAGTTATTAATGGGAAAGCCTTTGGTCTTTTGGAGGTTTAGTTTATTAACAGAAAAAGCCTCAAGTTGGTCTCAGAATAAAACAAATGCAGGACCACCAGCTGTGCTCCATGCCCACTCTCCATGCGTTGGTTTTCAAGGTTGAATTCAAACGCAATTGACGGAGGCTCAATTGCGCTTGAAACAGAGCAGATGGAAAGCCTTGGTGAGTGGGATATGTTCACTAGTAATTGGACAGAGAATACTTGTTTGTATGCATGCTCTAGGTGAATAATATAATAGCTTAAGCAGGCTACAAATATTCTGGTTCTGGTACAAGTATACCCACGCTACTGGATCAAAGGCCTTCTCTCGTCTAAGGAGATACCAACCTCCGGGAATGGAGAAGCACTGGGTGAATAAACCACACAGGCTGTTTCATTATTTGAGAATAATTTATGGAGAGGGCGCTCTAAACACTCAAGCCAACATTTACATTCAACAGTGTGATAGGTGTAATCGAAATTGAATGTATAATCCTTGTCTTTTTTAAGAAGAAGCTGAATGCATTTGAGAAAGCAGGTGGTAAGGAACTGTTTTACAAAGTGCTTCTGGAAGAACTGATGTGTGCTTATCTTGGTATTTCTGGGGGGGTAATTTGCAATACAGCAACATGATGCAGTACTTGTGTTTGCAAGGGAGTGAGTCTCATATACAGGCAATGTCTGGAGGTATTTTCTAAGCCATGTGAAAAAGTGAGCTGTTTTTTCCACTTGTTCAGTAGCAAAGAGGTTTGACCAAATGCCAGTCATGCATCCAGGGAAAAGAAACTGTAGCAATGATTGCTCTGCACTCTCGCACTTTCTCCCCCAGATTATGCTCCTGCTTCTCCCAGTTTTATGAGGAGAATCCAGCAGCTGGCTGGTTTGACAGTATAGAGCAGACAGAGATCGGCTGAGCTGCTCAGCAGGGAAGGATCCTTGATGCCAACCTGGCCCTTCCTTTCATGTTGTGACTTCAGTGTTGAAACAATGTGAGAGAAGTGATGTTGGTCACTTTTATTGCCTCGTTGTATACGTACCAAAATGACACCTTTAAGGGAGATCCAAAACATTCTGGTTTCGAAGACATACTGGAATCAGAAGAAATGCCTCAATCCTCAAAAGTTTGGTTACATGAAGCTGTTCTTCTCTTATTTACGACAAGGAACTTTCTGTTTGTGTTGATTTTGGTATCCTGTGATGGCTTCTCTCTTCTCTGTAGGATGGGTTAGACGGTCTGCTGCAGATATTGGTCACCCAGCTGGGCTCAGACGACGTCAACATGTTGACATGCGCCACCGGCATCCTGTCCAACCTCACCTGTAATAACTCACGCAACAAGGTAACCATTGCGCAATGGAATACTTCTGCTGTATGGGACCAACTGATCACATGATCAACTATCATGTGATTCTCACTCGTCTGTGATCTCACAATCTTATCTTATGTTCAGTTCCCCTACAGTGCCGTCATCAGTATGAGATACTATATCTCCATATATATATATATATATATATATATATATATATATATATATATATACACTAGTGCTCCAGTGTTATGCTGAAGTCTTTCACAGACTTAACAAATACTGGTTAGATGTGTTACTCGAGGCGGGAATTGTTAACTCAATATTCTTTTTTGTGTTTTCAATTTAAAGAAAGGAAACTGCTGGACATAGTAGACTAAGCCTTTAGAAGACATTGTAGTGACAAATGCAAGTGACAAATCATTAAAAAACATTTTTTAGAGACCCCCTATAAATTCAGTCTCATGTCTCAATGAAGTCGCGGACCCCTCTCGGCCTCATATTCAGACCACTGATCATGGCTATGAAGCAATCAGATTGCTTGAGCTGAGCTATCCGTGTCATAACAATGTTGTATTTTCAGTCCATACATCTCAAATTAATTATAGAGTAGAAGAACAACCACCACTGCTCTTGTGACCTCAGTATGTTTTAGGTCTCTTCCACAACTGCAGGTCCTTCATGTGACCTGGCCTGAGGGAAAGATCCACGGTTGCCTTTTACTCATTATTATTATTAATAATAATAATAATAATAATAATAATAATAATAATAATAATAAATACTATCAATCAGTAGTTATTGTCAAACAATATCTTCCCAATCTCTACATGATGTTTCTGTCAACCTTAATTATTTTATGATGGATATGCTCCTCCGCTGAATCGCCACCTTAACGTGGTGGAGGAGTTTGAGTGGCTCAGTGATCCTGGGAGCTATGTTGTCTGGGGCGTCAGCTCCTGGTAGGGTCTCCCAAGGCAAACAGGTCTCGGGGGAGAGCCCAGACTAAGAGCGGTTCAAAAAACCCTGATGAATTATGGCCCACGGAATGACGCTACTTCGCCCGGACAAGGGATACCGGGGCACCCTCCCGGAGCCAGCCCCGCGAGGGGAGCTCGACGGCGAGCGTCTGGTGGCCGGGCTTTCACCCATGGGGCCGGTCGGGCTCAGCCCGAAAAAAGATCATGGACCAGCAACCCTGTGGACTCACCACCCGCGGGGGGAAGCATCGGGGTCGGGTGCTATGCAGACCGGGCGGCGGGCCAGGCGGGAGACCTGGGCGAGCCGATCGCCTGCAGCATAGACTAGCTCTAGGGACGTGGAACGCCACCTCGCTAGCGGGGAAAGAGCCGGAGCTGGTGCAGGAGGTGGAGCGGTACCAGCTAGATATAGTTGGGCTCACCTCCACGCACAGCATGGGCTCTGGAACCAAGCTCCTGGAGAAGGGTTGGACTTTGTCCTTTTCTGGAGTTGCCCTGGGTGAGAGGCGCCAGGCGGGAGTGGGGATACTCACGAGCCCCCGGATGGGCGCCGCTATGTTGGAGTTTTCCCCGGAGAACGAGAGGGTCGCCTCCCTGCGCTTACGGGTTGCGGGGAGTAAGGCTCTGACTGTTGTTTGTGCCTATGCACCGAACAGCATTTCGGAGTATCCGGCCTTCTTGGAGTCGGTGGGAGGGGTCCTGGAAAGGGCGCCGCCTGCCGACTCCATAGTTCTCCTGGGAGACTTCAACACTCACGTGGGCAATGACAGAGAAACCTGGCGGGGCGTGATTGGGAGGAATGGCTTGCCCGATATGAACCCGAACGGTGTTTTGTTGTTGGACTTCTGTGCTAGCCACAGTTTGTCCATAACGAACACCATGTTCGAGCATAAGGTGGCTCATAAGTGTACCTGGTACCAGAACACCTTAGGCCGGAGATCAATGATCGACTTTGTAGTCGTATTATCTGATCTGCGGCCGTATGTCTTGGACACTCGGGTGAAGAGAGGAGCAGAGCTGTCAACGGATCACCACCTGGTGGTGAGTTGGATCAGATGGCGTGGGAGTCGGCTAGAGAGACCTGGCAAGCCCAAACGTGTAGTGAGGGTGAACTGGGAACGTCTGGCAGAGGATCCTGTCCGGGAGGTCTTCAACTCCCACCTCCGGAAGAGCTTCTCACACATCCCGAGGGAGGCTGGGGACATGGAATCTGAGTGGACCATGTTCAAAGCCTCTATTGTGGACGCGGCCGCTAGGAGCTGTGGCCAGAAGGTCATCGGTGCCTGTCGTGGCGGCAACCCGAGAACCCGGTGGTGGACACGGGGGGCTAGGGAACATACCCAAAATTTGTGCTAATTGTCAGCCGGTTTGCATTGGGCCATGTTCTAATTGTCAAAAATGTGACACGCTGTAAGAAGGAGGCCTTTCGGCCTGGTTGGCCCAGGGGTCTCCTGAAGCAGCTGACAAGTACCGGCAGGCCAGAAGGGCTGCAGCTGTGGTTGTCGCGGATGCTAAAACCCGGGCATGGGAGGAGTTCGGGGAGGCCATGGAGAAGGACTTTCGGTTGGCCTCAAGGAGGTTCTGGCAAACCATCCGGCGGCTCAGGAAGGGAAAGCAGGGCCTACCCCAGGCTGTTCTTAGCGGGGGAGGGGAACTGCTGACCCGGACTGGGGACATCGTCGGGCGGTGGAAAGAGCACTTTGAGGAACTCCTAAACCCGGCCAACATGTCCCCTGGAGAGGGGGCAGTGCCTGAAGTCCTTGGGGTGGATGCACCTATATCCCTGGCAGAGGTCACTAAGGTAGTCAAAAAGCTCCTTGGTGGCAAGGCGCCGGGGGTGGATGAGATCCGCCCTGAGATGCTGAAAGCGCTGGACACTGTTGGGCTGTCTTGGCTGACACGCCTTTGCAGTGTCGCATGGGGGTCGGGAACAGTGCCCATGGACTGGCAGACCAGGGTGGTGGTTCCCATCTTCAAGAAAGGGGACCGGAGAGTGTGCTCGAACTATCGTGGTATCACACTGCTCAGCCTCCCGGGAAAAGCTTATGCCAGGGTGCTGAGAGGAGGCTCCGACCGCTTGTCGAACCTCAGATTCAAGACGAGCAGTGCGGATTCCGTCCCGGCTGTGGAACAGTGGATCAGCTCTTTACCCTTGCAAGACTACTGGAGGGGTCCTGGGAGTTTGCCCAACCAGTCTACATGTGCTTTGTAGACCTGGAGAAAGCTTTCGACCGGGTCCCTTGGGGGTTTTTGTGGGAGGTGCCGCGGGAGTATGGGGTGCCGGACCCGTTGGCACGGGCCATCCGGGCTCTGTACGCCTGCAGTAGGAGCTGTGTTCATATCCTCGGTAGTAAGTCAGACACGCTTCCGGTGGGTGTTGGCCTCCGCCAGGGCTGCCCTTTATCACCGGTCCTGTTCGTGACTTTCTTGGACAGGATATCTAGGCGCAGCCAGGGGGCGGAGAGGATCCGGTTCGGGAGTCTCGGAATCGATCTCGTGGATGATGTGGTCCTGTTTGCCTCCTCGGACCGTGACCTCCAGCATTCACTGGGGCGTTTTGCAGCTGAGTGTGAAGCGGCAGGGATGAGAGTTAGCACCTCCAAATCTGAGGCCATGGTGCTCTGCCGGAAACCGGTGGATTGCTCCCTCCAGGTGGGGACAAACTGCCTACCCCAAGCGAAGGAGTTCAAGTATCTCGGGGTCTTGTTCACGAGTGAGGGTAAGGTGGAGCGGGAGATCGACAGGCGGATCGGTGCGGCTGCAGCAATAAAACAGGCGCTGTACCGGTCCGTCCTGGTGAAGAGGAGCTGAGCCGGAAGGCGAAGCTCTCCATTTACTGGTCGGTCTACGTTCCAACCCTCACCTATGGCCACGAACTCTGGGTCGTGACCGAAAGAACGAGATCTCGGATACAAGCGGCCGAAATGAGCTTCCTCCGCAGGGTGGCCGAGCTCAGCCTTAGAGATAGGGTAAGGAGCTCGGACATCATGGGGGAGCTTGGAGTCGAGCCGCTGCTCCTTCGTGTCGAAAGGAGTCAGCTGAGGTGGTTCGGGCATCTAGTCAGGATGCCTCCTGGACGCCTCCCATTAGAGGTTTTCCAGGCACGTCCAACTGGTAGGAGACCCCGGGGAAGACCGAGGACACGCTGGAGGGATTATATCTCCCGGCTTGCCTTGGAACGCCTCGGGATCCCAGAATGAGCTGGAAAATGTTGCGGGTGAGAGGGAAGCCTGGGTCGGCCTGCTGAACCTGCTGCCACCGCGACCCGACCCCGAATAAGCGGTTGAAAATGGATGGATGGATGGAATAAATATGTTGATAAAGCTCCAGTCCATTTGGACAGGTATGTTGAGTCATATTTAATTAACGACGGACAAAGAAACTTTGTCTCAAGAAAGATTGAAGTGCTAAAATATACAGCACACGAGGGTCAGAACTATTTTTTTAACTTTCTAAATGCCAGATAAAAGCCCTGCACCCAGAATACAGCATATGGTTAATGTAGACATACAGATCCTCCAGTAGTTATGATTAGGGATGGGTATTGTTTGGGTTTTTTCCGATACCGGTGCTAAACCGATACTTTTAAAACGATACCGGTGCTAAACGGTGCCTGAACCGATACTTTTTTATTGCCAAGGCAATTTTTTTTCTTCAAATTGAACAATATTATTAACTGTTTAAAGTATACTATAGATGTGAATAAATAAGTACATACAAAACACGCTTCAAACTACAGCTTCAAACCTTTTAACTTCAAAATATAAAAATATGTTTTTAAAAAAAGAACAGACAAGCATCATGGCCTGATGGGACCGTGTGCAACAGAACTCAGACTCTGTTGGATCCTAAAACTGCTGCTTTACTGGACTACACGTCATCATTCATATCAACTGGAGAGATTTGTTCCATCAAGGCGAGGACGGACGTTCAAAAGCTCGTGCTCGTGTCTCCAGCGATCTCTGTGTGCGCGCACTGTGTGTGTGAGCGCTGGAAGCCCCGCCCCCTCGAGCCCCGCCCCCTCGAGCCCCGCTCTGCATGCAGGCAGACAGAGAGCAGAGCAGCAGTGAGCTCTGATCCGCTATTTTAATAATCGTTTTTAGCGTGCGGGCACCGCGCTACCTTTTTAGTATCTATATACCGTGCAACTTTACAGAGTAGTGTAAAAAAAAAGTATTTAAATCGGCTCAGGCACCGGAAGGAAGCACCGAAATCTGCGTTCTTTTTCGGTCCGGTAGGTACCGGACGTGTTGGAACCCAACCCTAGTTATAATCATGCTAAACTCACATGTATACTGCATGTATGCAGTGTATATGCAGTCTGGAGTGTGCGTGTATATGTTGGTTTGTGCTTTCACAGCACAAACCAACATTACAGTTTTAGTCTGCACTGACAGCTCTTAGACCAGCCAGGCAACGTGCACTAACAGACACATTCTCCAGAGAGTAAAGTACTTTAACTCTACCGATACACAACACAGAACTGTGAAATGTGAATATTATACCTGAAGGTAAGGTGAGAACGTTGTAGGGTTGTGAGGAGTAATAAAGTCTCGGTTCTGTGTTGTTGTGTGAAAGGACAAAAGCAGCAGTTCCAGTTGTGAATAAAACGGCCCTGATGTGTAAAGGCCTTTCGTCTGAACCAAAACGCTGAGGTGAAAGTAGCCTCCGCCCAGTTTCACTCCCATGGCCCTGATCTGTCCCCAAAGATCATACATTAGAAACTAATTTATGGATGCATATTTATGCATGTTGCATATTAAACACGTCCCTGACACTGGTCACAATGTGACGTCTTATTCTTGTGTTCACTTGCTCTCTTCATCTCAGACAAACTGCAGCTTGTGCTCCGAAAGGAAAATCCTTTTCCAAAAGCAATCTACTTGATTGATGTTTACAGTTTTCTCGTTGCGTTCAAGCCGTGACCCACTAGCGCACACGCAGTCTGTGCATGTGCCGTTAATTCATCGCTGTTTTCTCTCCTCCGTCTTTAAATGCAGCCTCCGGGCGCCTGCATTGCCGATGAGTGACTCCAGTCTCTTGTCTCCTCCCGCAGACTCTGGTGACTCAGTTTGGCGGCGTGGAGGCTCTGATCCACGCCGTGCTGCGCGCCGGGGAAAAGGAGGACGTGGCCGAGCCGGCCGTCTGCGCCCTGCGTCACCTCACCTCGCGCCACCAGGACGCCGAGCTGGCCCAGAATGCCGTGCGGCTGCACTACGGGATCCCGGCTGTGGTCAAGCTGCTGGGACAGCCGCACTACTGGCCTGTAGTGAAGGTGAATGGAGGCAGTGGTTTGTATTCTTATACATGTTCTTCTAGACAAACCCCGTCAGTCAGGGCATCAGCCCGGATCAACCCAGGCACCAGGACCGCGTTGAGCATGGAGGTCTGGCATCGTGCTTGAGTGCTGCACAGCGCGGGTTCGAGCTGAGGGTTTATAATAACCACAAGCGGACTGGGTCATGTTGAAGTTAGAGTCACAGCCAGAGAGCCAGCAGCCACAGCTCCAGGGCTCTGGCCCACCTAAATGGAACGGGGCCGTAATTTATCAACAACACCTGCGTTTACGCAGGGAGAGAAGGAAAGACAAAGAAAGGAAAGGGAAGGGGAACAGAGTAAAGGGAGGTGACCGTACATACTGCTGCACTGAGACAAGAGACAAGACACACACGCTTATACACAACACACAGCCAGAGCCGCGCCCACATACAGGCATCTCCCATCATGCTTCACTTCCAAGCACTTCGGCTGTGACAACACCCGCTGGGCGGCAGGGTCCCTTGAGAGACAGAGAGACAGAGGACAAGGCAGAGAGAGAGAGAGAGAGAGAGAGAGAGAGAGAGAGAGAGAGACAGAGAGACAGAGAGACAGAGGACAAGGCAGAGAGAGAGAGAGAGACAGAGAGACAGAGAGAGAGAGAGAGACAGAGAGACAGAGAGACAGAGGACAAGGCAGAGAGAGAGAGAGAGAGACAGAGAGACAGAGGACAAGGCAGAGAGAGAGAGAGAGAGAGAGAGAGAGACTGAAAGTAAAATGAACAAAACTGAATCCTGCGAGCCCCTAGAGGTTCATTCATGTACAAAGTGTTAGAGGAAATGAGTGCCAACAGAATCATTACACATACTAATTATACACTGTATTAAATTATGTTCAGATAACAAACTGATACATTTGACAAAACTTCTATTATTACGTTTACATTGTAATAACTTGATGAATCAGCCATCAGATGTGCTTCATTATTAATCATTGATAATCACACAGACAAGATCCATTCCATTAGTTCTTACCTTTCACAATAAAAGCCCAATACATATAGACTGGGAGCAAATGCATTCAGATCATTTTGCTAAAAGGAAACTTGATAAAACAGCTTTTGGTCGTCGACTAGACAACAATGTGCTCAGTACTAAACCGCTGAAGGCCGCAGCGACATCTTTAAAGTGCTTGTTTTGTGAGACAAGCACAAAACACGACTATAACATTATTATTTCACTTGTTTCCTATCTATATTCAAAGCCATGGTCTTTCAGTTTGAGAGCATGACTTATTGATTTCACTTCCGATTTTGTAAATTCCCTCAAACCCCCGTCATCACGCTCAGACAGGCCCTGCTGCACTGCATGTATGACTGTTGCTGCTTCTACCGCAGGAGGAGATTCATTCCCAGTCATAGTCCATGATTACTGACGTTGTAACTGAATGATTCCAGCTGCAGCGGTGGCCGTCAGTCAACAAAGAGACTTGCTGGCTTCTCTCTGTAAATCAAAACTGGCCACTGTGAGGTAAATAGCTTTTTGATATCTGCTGTTATTGTCTATATTTCATACTGGTGGATGAGGTAAACAACGAAATGATTGTGGCCACATGTAATGCACCAACTAATGACTTCACAGCCTCAACAGAGACCAACATAAAGCAGTGGCAGCATGTTGGACATTTTTAAGAAGCTGTGGTGTGCAGACACACACACACACACACACACACACACACACACACACACACACACACACACACACACACACACACACACACACTGCTAAAAAAGGATTTCTTGAACTGAGACAATTCTGTGGTCCTATTTCCAGAAGGGAAACATTAAAATGTGGCACTTGCGTTTAACTCTCATTCAGTGTGGTTCCCGTTGTGTGTATAAAATAACACAGAACCGCTCTGTGCTTCTGCTGTGGCAGGTTGGAGTCCTGTGGTTGGAAAAACAAAAGCATGCTGGGGTTTACATGTTGAGCCATTATCTGGTGACTTGCTGTTATCCAAAACATCTTATAGTTTACGCTTTTAAAGCATATTTATGTAAATGTGGGTTCTTCCTTTCACTCTCCATAAACAGCTCAAACCCCTTCACACTCCTTAATGCTCCGCTACTGGTGACAGTCTCAGTGTTGTTTATGATGGAAGTGGATTCACAGCTGACAGTCACACTCTAACAAAGAAACTCAGACGAGTGCTTTGGGATCGGGGAGAACACAGGAAAACGTATCTGCAAAAAATATAATTATAATCAAAGGAAAGTTAGGATACTTGTCAATGATTTCTACAAAACTAATGTTCACTGGTATTCACAGAACCAAGTCAAACTTTGACTAGATTCAATATTTCCCCTGGAAATTATAAATTACACAAATATATTATTGATACAGATGGATCAATACACATAGATAATTACTCCAGATGTCAATATAATTACTGTCTTGGGAGACACCATGTCAACACACTAGAGGTGTTGCTATACGATTTCCATCCCGATTCTGATGCAGTGAACTTGCACCACATTCATGTCACTTCTTAAACATAGAATAAACTTCACCTGAGCAGATCGCACAGAGGTGTTCAGATTTTTTAAGTCCACAGCGGCTGCAGCCAAAAATCTAATATCGAAATCTAATATAGAGTCAAATTTGAATTAAAGCCGAGCAGCTGAATTGTATTCAGGTCTCAAATAGATGCTGGCTAACTTTTGGCAATAAGGACAATAGGTACACATCTTTAGATTGGTTAAATATTCCACAATTAAATTACGTAATATTGCATAAAATTGACACTATTGTCAGTCCATCTTATTGACTTCCTTACTTAGGCTTTGACTTCCTTACTTAGGGCTTTGACTTCCTTACTTAGGGCTTTGACTTCCTTACTTAGGGCTTTGACTTCCTTACTAAGGGCTTTGACTTCCTTACTTAGGGCTTTGACTTCCTTACTTAGGCTTTGACTTCCTTGCTTAGGGCTTTGACTTCCTTACGTAGGGCTTTGACTTCCTTACTTAGGGCTTTGACTTCCTTACTTAGGGCTTTGACTTCCTTACTAAGGGCTTTGACTTCCTTACTTAGGGCTTTGACTTCCTTACTAAGGGCTTTGACTTCCTTACTTAGGGCTTTGACTTCCTTACTTAGGGCTTTGACTTCCTTACTTAGGGCTTTGACTTCCTTACTAAGGGCTTTGACTTCCTTACTTAGGGCTTTGACTTCCTTACTTAGGGCTTTGACTTCCTTACTAAGGGCTTTGACTTCCTTACTTAGGGCTTTGACTTCCTTACTTAGGGCTTTGACTTCCTTACTAAGGGCTTTGACTTCCTTACTTAGGGCTTTGACTTCCTTACTTAGGGCTTTGACTTCCTTACTTAGGGCTTTGACTTCCTTACTTAGGGCTTTGACTTCCTTACTAAGGGCTTTGACTTCCTTACTCAGGGCTTTGACTTCCTTACTTAGGGCTTTGACTTCCTTACTTAGGGCTTTGACTTCCTTACTCAGGGCTTTGACTTCCTTACTCAGGGCTTTGACTTCCTTACTTAGGGCTTTGACTTCCTTACTCAGGGCTTTGACTTCCTTACTTAGGCTTTGACTTCCTTACTTAGGCTTTAACTTCCTTACTCAGGGCTTTGACTTCCTTACTTAGGGCTTTGACTTCCTTACTAAGGGCTTTGACTTCCTTACTTAGGCTTTGACTTCCTTACTTAGGCTTTGACTTCCTTACTCAGGGCTTTGACTTCCTTACTTAGGCTTTGACTTCCTTACTAAGGGCTTTGACTTCCTTACTCAGGGCTTTGACTTCCTTACTTAGGGCTTTGACTTCCTTACTTAGGGCTTTGACTTCCTTACTCAGGGCTTTGACTTCCTTACTAAGGGCTTTGACTTCCTTACTTAGGCTTTGACTTCCTTACTTAGGGCTTTGACTTCCTTACTAAGGGCTTTGACTTCCTTACTAAGGGCTTTGACTTCCTTACTTAGGGCTTTGACTTCCTTACTTAGGCTTTGACTTCCTTACTTAGGCTTTGACTTCCTTGCGGAACAAAGGCCATTGATGAAACCTTTCCATGCTTGTCTGTCTTGAGCCATTCATCTCAGCCGTTGCCACACAAGTCCTTTCTCCTTAAACACTTGCTCTGAGCTCCTTCTCTAGATGCTTGGTTATTGCTGTTTGGCTTTGCCTTAAGGAATGATCGATCCCTCTCCACTTCCTCCTCTCCAGCTCTACTTGTATTGTTTCTAGTTGGGTGCATTCCCACAGGTTGATGTTGATTGTGTTTGGCCAGCAGTTTCCCAGGAGGCGTCTTACACGGTGATTGGTGATCGACTGCAGCTTGTCGATGATTTAATGGTCGTCTTCTGAGTTTTGGATCCATACAGTAGTGTGGCCTTAACGTTGGAGTTGAGTGAAATATTTTTGGATATCCAGATTGTGTTGAATGGAAATCACAAATGCTGTTCTTGCTTTCAAGTTGTTGCCTTGACTTCTCCATCCAGAGCGATAACACTTCTTAGCTAAGTGCATTGACCTCTTCTAGTGTCTGATTCTCAATGGTTATAGGATTCCTGCTGTTGCTGTTGAGCTGCTTGTTTTTTGTTTTTGGTCCATTTATTTTGAGCCCAAGTCTCACAGCTGAGACGTGTCCTGCATCTGTTGATGGGTATGGGAGGGTAGTGTGATGTCAACAGCAAAGTCAAGGTCTTTAGGATCTTCTGTTAAGCTCCACTTGATGTCGGTCTGAGTATTGTTGGTTGTTTGGTACTTGGTACCGCATCCCCCCGATAGGTGTTCTTGATGATGCTGATGTATTTTGGTTGGAAACCATAGTGTGTCATGCATTTCCATAGAAACTCATGGTCTGTGCTGTGAAAAGCCTTTCCAAAATCAATGTAATTGACAAAGACGATCAATCCATTCGTTTTATTGCTCAACGATGATCTTTAGGGCAATTTGATCGATGCCTGAAACTTGTCTGGTTTCCCTCAATGTTCTATCAACCCGCTTCCACTCCAAGACGATGCGGTTGAACACGTTGCTTGGTAATTCATCGGTAATCATGACGATCCAAGAGGTCTTCTTTCTTGATTATGATAGCAGTGAGTCGTCTCCCCAGTCTGTTGGTATGTTTCCTTCCTCCCACATAGTTTGGATCAGCTGGTATAGCATGGTGATGGTGGTTGAGGTTTGAAACTCTGCCTGTCAGGTGACAATCATGAGTTCAGTGATTGAAGCAATTAAAAGCCCTGATTGCAGTTTTACGGTTTATAAGAAAAGGAGAAACTGAAGTTTCTACCCATTACGTAGCAGACTTACACACAACCCTACAGTCGTTGGTGAAAAGATCTGCAGTCACATCAGGGATTATTGTCGCAAACAACTAAAAGACGGCAGACGTAAAGATAACCATAACTCATAAAGGCGCTATTCTTAATTTTGTTTGGTTGTCATTGGTTTTGTTGTGCATGTATCTCGCGGCCCAGGTACTACACTCCTCACACACCTCACACTCCTCACACACCTCACACTCCTCACACACCTCACACTCCTCACACACCTCACACTCCTCACACTCTTCACACTCCTCATAGCGCATGTCATCTTTCCCAGTGCCAGCTGAGTGCAGAGTGAAATTGTTCTTGCAGCTAAATCTGGCCCATCATTTTCTGCTAGATGACTCCTCCACACAGTCTCTGGAAACACACACACACACACACACACACACACACACACACACACACACACACACACACACACACACACACACACACAGATCTGCACGCAACCTGATTTGCTCTTACAGCCTGAATGTATTCCAGTTGCATTAGAACGCTTCACTGTGTGTGTGTGTGTGTGTGTGTGTGTGTGTGTGTGTGTGTGTGTGTGTGTGTGTCTCGACTAAAAGTCTCTTCACTTTAAGTCTAACATGACTCATTATTTGGCATTCCGATGTTCAAATTAAGCATAATGTTTTAGCTGAAATGTCAACTTTCACACTTCATCTGCTCTGTGCACTGCTGCCCCCTGCTGGGTCAGTCTGGCAGAATATACCACATCATTTACAGGCACTGATGCGTTGAGAAGTTTGGTATATCTTATTTAAGTAGAAGGTCATCCTTACAAGGCCCTCACAATCAGACGGGCTGAGGAGATGGGCTCAGACGCTGTTTGAGGACAAGTGACGCTTCTAACTGAAAACAAATGCAAGATCAGAGCCGTGAGCCCGTTTGACCTGCATGCATGTTCAGTGTAGCGCATGTGCTGCTCTGCCATCCTGCTCTGATGTGTGTGGGGTTGACATCTTTGGTTTTAAATGTTACCAACTATCAGGTGGATTGCTGTGAAATTCAAGATCACCAGAGGATGAATTGGATTCAATTCTTCAACCTTTCCTCCGGCGTCATCATCAGGACCAAATATTAATATGCCTCATGCTTTTATTAGTATGCTTGATGCACCTGGTGAACTGTAGCTGCTGATGTCAGCATGTTAGCCCGGTGGAGCACAATCTGCCGTTATCGTTTCAATATGACTTTACTGATCTCTCTGACACAGACTCACTGGTTCCTTCTCAAGACACACATCTTGGAAAACCCAAATATTTAGTTTCATTTCAAATGTCATCAAATGTTACTCAAACATGAGGCAATAGGGCACTTTGGGGGACTCATTTCAGCACGGGGTCAATCCAGATGTGTTCCTTCATCTCCATGAACTCTCATGTGCTCTGGATTGGTTTTGCACATCAATGGTGCTGATGAAGTGTCAGCCTTGATACACCAACAAGACTTGTTAGTGGACACATTCACTGTTGGTGTGGTTCATTTAAAAAACTGACAAAGCCATGTACTCACACTCGTACTTTTACATCTGCACTCCATCTCTCTTAGTCACTCTATTACCTGGTAGAGTGAAATGAGCTCTTTCCATTTTGTTCCTGTCTCTCTCTCACTCGCTCACACACACACACACACACACACACACACACACACACACACACACACACACACACACACACACTCTCTCTCTCTCACAGCCCTGCCAACTCGGGCAGATTATATTAATGAACTGAGCTATTGGAGTTTAATGATGTGTAATGGAGAAATGGACAATGTGACTCTATAAGGAAGCTTTACAGACGGCTGGTGAGAGGCAGAGAGAGAAGGAGGGCGGCAATAAGGGAGTGTTTAAAATGATATGATATCATGACTAGACTTTTTCTAATAGACCAATACATTGACGTGTTGTCTTCTGTAAAGACTCCACGTTACTGTGGTAGCAGTACACCTGAACGCAGTGGCAGAGGAAGAGATGTTTGGCATGACCACAGTCGGCAGATGAAGGATCCTTTCTGACTGGGGAAGATTATCCGTCTCCTAATAAGATGCACATGTTTTGGTTGCAGCCTGCCCACAAGTCCACGTACCCTATTCACCTGACTTTGACACATTCAGATATGTATGCTACAGCTGCCTCCTCAGCACTGAGAGGTAAAAGAGGTGGCGAGGTCTTCATCACTCCTGCATGTGGCTCTAATGTGAGGCTCCACGTGACTGGAGCGCAGTGCAGCCTGCTGAAGGACCGGCCCGTCATTTGGAGGCAGCACATGTGCCGTCGCCTTTCAAGCTGACCCAAATAGATCCCGTCGAGAAGGATCTTTGATCTCCGTCCTCTGCCGCAGGCTACGGTTGGGCTGATGCGGAACCTGGCGCTGTGCCCGGCCAATCAGGCGCCGCTGAGGGAGGCGGGCGCTATTCCACGATTGGTCAACCTGCTGCTGAAGGCTCACCAGGACACGCAGAGACACGCCTCCTCCGCACAGCAGACGTACCAGGTGTGGACCACACACACACACACACACACACATATACATACATATATATATATATATATATATATATATATATATATATATATATATATATATATATATATATCAGGGTTGTTATGAAAAAACTGGAAAAGTCATGGAATTTTAAAATGGTTATTTCCAGGCCTGGAAAAGTCCTTGAAAAAAATTAAATCCCAAAAGTGTAGTAAAAGTCATGTAAATGTGTTATATTCATGTGTTCATGGCGTTCATTTACGGTGAGTTTGAAATAATTAATACGCTTTTAAAAGAAAGACGCTCAAAATATCAGCAGGCATACATACAGGCATCTATATAAATGTTTATTCTTTTAATCAAACTATTGTCTCATTCATTTGAGTCATTTAAGGTTTACTGTATGCTTTGTGTTCTCATTGTTAGTTTAAATACTACATTTACTCACTATTTACTGTTTACACCCAGATTTCACTAAATGTTTGCTCATGGAAATTTGGTTTAAAGTCCTGGATCCATTGTTCACAATGTGTATGAACCAGTGGCGGGCCGTGGATTTGGTACCTACGCCTACTGTTTCGTTTAACAGCTGATTGCGGCGATTTAATACAAACCACATTGCCCCCGTCTAGTCTGACTGCACCAGCCTGCTGTATGTTAGCCGTTAGCTCGGTTAGCCAAACGCACCATCGGGCCGAGCTTGTAGTCAGTCGGATAGTCGTGCATTCAGCGGGTCCTTGAAGGGCTCCTTCTTTGACGCTTCTCTGTCCCCGTTCCCCAGGACGGTGTTCGGATGGAGGAAATAGTGGAGGGCTGCACGGGAGCGCTGCACATTCTGGCCCGGGACCCCATGAACAGAGGGGAGATTGCCAGCATGCAGACCATACCGCTGTTTGTACAGGTATGCTCTCGTCAGGCTGCAGGAACCTGAAGGCCCCGGTGGGACCCACCGGGGCCCTGCAGTCCCTCATTTGGAGGAAACTTGGCTCCCATTGGTGGGAAGTTATCTATTGCTTGAAAACATTTAGCAGATTCCACACCTGATATTTGTGATGATTAGAAGACAACCAATAAGCAAAATGGATAAAGAAGATGATGATTGTTTGCATTGACATGTCTGAGCAATGATCCTAATGTAGTTAAACACTTTACGCCGTACATTTAAATATATACATTTAAATCTGATGATATAAGTTGGTTTTATTGAGCAAAGATTATGCAATGTTTAAAATGTTTAGTAAAGAAATATAGTAAAGAATATGAAGAGGACCACATTTTTTGACAGAAAACTAACAAAAAGTAAGTAAATAACCTGTGTTAAAAATACACGGCGAGTCTGAGATCACAGGTTTGTGTGTGTGTGTGTGTGTGTGTGTGTGTGTGTGTGTGTGTCCAGCTGCTGTACTCGTACGTGGAGAACGTGAAGCGCGTGTCCGCGGGCGTCCTGTGTGAGCTGGCTCTGGACAAACAGTCTGCAGAGCTCATCGATGCAGAGGGAGCGTCGGCGCCGCTGATGGAGCTGCTGCACTCCAACAACGAGGGGATAGGTAAGTCCCGCCCTCGTTCCTGCTGCATGGCCACGCCCCCAACAACTATCGCCCAATGGGTGCTGGTCTATGCAAAGGTGTGTCGGTCTATTGGATGTTTATATCTCCGGTAATGTTACCGTTAGTCTTTTCTCCAACACTAACCTGTCCAATGGAAACCGACTGAGCAGACATGTGACCTCCAACTCCGCTGAAGCTGACACATGTCAAAGAAGAAGCCATGTCAGTCGTCTGATTGGCTGGTCCTGATTCAGCTAATTGAGCTAGGATGGGGACTCTATCCACTACCTTTACTCTTCAGAACATACACACACAGATCTGACCTGTGCGGAGAGTCCATACCATAAGAAATTCTGTTAATTCTCATGATCAAATTCTCATGATTCATGTGCTGGGGGAAATGAGGGCGTGGCCTTTTCCTTCTGATCCGTTTACAAAATGGCCGTGTTGTCGCCTGTCTGCAGCCACCTACGCTGCAGCGGTGCTGTTCCGGATTTCGGAGGACAAGAGTTCCGACTACAGGAAGAGAGTGTCAGTGGAGCTCACGCACTCGCTCTTCAAACACGACCCCGCTGCCTGGGAGATGGTGAGGAGAGACGCTGCACGACACACACAGCCAGAGGAGACCCCTAGATCACAATCACATGCGTTTTAATAATTATACACCAGTGCACCTAATATTTAAAACATTCTTAATTAACTCAAAAACTATTTCCAACCTGCTATTCCCAGATAATCGGCTCCATGTGCAGTTGACAGACTACTTAAACAAGAGAAGTTTCAGAGCAAGGGAACTGCTCTGGTGACCTTCACCTGTGCATCAAACACACACACACACACACACACACACACACACACACACACACACACACACACGACATGTTCTCCAGCCACTTCCATCAGCAACCTAAACGACAGACTGAGTGAATAAAAGTGACCTTTTTCTCTTCTGGTTCACTCTCATGTCGCTACAGAACCTTGCTTACACTCCCGGGGTCAATATACTGTATCTATCTACATAGGTGCTTCTTTTATATATGTATATAACACTCGTATTTATGGTCACTGTTGTTTCACTTCCTGTGTAAATAACCTTGTTCTTAGCTGTTATCTCTACTCGTTCTCATCCTGAAGCTGATTAACAGCACATTCATCTCTCGGCTCTTCAAGTACCCAGAACTCCTTCAGCAGGATTCAGATCATTTCATTTTCTAGACACGCTGAAACATTTCCTAATTCTCACATTGCATTTGATTTGTTTATTCTCCATCACAATCAAACGTGTTGTTGGAAGGCCAGGCTATCATTGGCTCGTGAGCGCTAGGGGCGGAGCTCAGGTGGAGCGTGATTTATATAGATAGATGGACCAGAAACCAATGATTAACGATTGACAAATGATGATCTATCTAAATAATGTTTATAGATGATTAACACATGTGTTAACCATTTAACAAATGATTGTAATCATTGGTTGCACCTTGAAAATAACCATGAAATAATATTCATATACAGTTTACAAACAATTATTTACAGAAGGGTTTCAGATATCTAGTCCATAATGTTTTCTGATTTCTTAAAGGTTAACTTATCATTTGAAAAAAAAAGTTAATTCAATATAATAATAATTAAATGTATTTGAACAGTAAATTAATGATTCACTTAAGTTTGATTTACTATCAATTTAGCATTGGTAATATGGAGTGTGTTTATTTTTCCTTCTTTAATGTTTGGTCTAAATAAGGAGTTCATGTATTTGTCTGAGTTTATAAAGTTATAAACTGTCTAAGTTCACTTCTTCATCCACTCGTGTTTTCCTCTGTGAGCAATTACAGTTCAGTGATGTCTGTAAGAATGTTCTATTTGGGCAGTAGAGTTGGTTGGCAAGGTTGGTGTGTGTGTGTGTGTGCGTGTGTGTGTGTGTGTGTGTGTGTGTGTGTGTGTGTGTGTGTGTGTGTGTGTGCGTGTCTCTCTGTGTTGCTGTGTTTCCACACGTTGTCCAGAAGCATTGATTGTGTTGTCTCTTCCTCCTCAGGCTCACTCTGCAGCTCCTCTGGAGCACACATACCTAGCTGATGGTAAGTACTTTGAGTTACATGGAAATACTCCCAAATACACATGTTTACCACGACGTGTGTTTTTTTAGGATCATACACACTGAAGCAGGACACATGTTGGTGATCTGAACCGAGTCGCACGACTTACTTATAACTTAAACTGTGGAGCCCATATGGGCTCTATGGCAGATATTGCTATACAAACTGTATAATTCACTTCTTCATTTACTCATAACCAGCAACATATAGACTGATATTTACACATCAGCTCACATTATACTCTTTTATTATAACACCAAAAGTATTCAAATAGCCCTAGAGGTTGCAGAGATGCACCTTTTTTAGTTTGGGTATGCAATTTTGGAGCAGAGGCCTAAAAATAGGTGTGTTTTCAAAAGATTATGTTGGTACCGATACTAGAAGGAGGAGCTAAAGCAATGCAGACCACTGATTGGTCAGAGAGACTCTTCACTGGACTTCCTGCACAAACTGCCATGTGCAGAGAGCCAAGCTACCGCTACTAGCAACCGCAATTATATTATGAGAGCCTCAAACAAGCCATGTAGGCCCATTAGACAGGACGCTCAGGGGCCCACACAGCAGCAGACACGCAACACACAACAACACACAACACACAACAACACAACGTTAACATAGACCTGGACGTCGACACAACAACAATCCCCCGCCTGCTCACGTACAGGGAGATGATATTAGTATTCCTGTTATCTACCTCCTCAACATCAGGGCAGAACACACACACACATCATGAGGCATCATGCAGGGAGGCTGCCTGCTGTTGACAGAATAGACTTTGACTATGAAGCTGTGTGTGTGTGTGTGTGTGTGTGTGTGTGTGTGTGTGTGTGTGTGTGTGTGTGTGTGTGTGTGTGTGTGTGTGTGTGTGTGTGTGAGTTTGTCTTCCCACTGTATTTACTGCAGATGTGGCTTCATCTCACAGACAGAAATAGTGTGTGTGTGTGTGTGTGTGTGTGTGTGTGTGTGTGTGTGTGTGTGTGTGTGTGTGTGTGTGTGTGTGTGTGTGTGTGTGTGTTTGTCTTGCCACTGTATTTACTGCAGATGTGGCTTCATCTCACAGACAGAAATAGTGTGTGTGTGTGTGTGTGTGTGTGTGTGTGTGTGTGTGTGTGTGTGTGTGTGTGTGTGTGTGTGTGTGTGTGCGTGTGTAGGCAGGAGGGATGTATGGTTAGATGTAGGACTGAAAAGAAGAGAGAGATCAATATCAGAAAAAAATCTATTTTCATTTCATATTGCCATTTCTCCCCTTGCGGCTTTCTTCTTTCTTCTCTCTTCTTTCTTCTTTCTTCTTTCTTCTTTCTTCTCTCTTCTTTCTTCTTTCTTCTCTCTGTCATAATGTCAGTGACACCAGTGTCCATTCAGACTGCAGCAAGTCACTTCCGTAGTATAGGTGTGAACTCTACTGGGAGGATGTGTCCGATCCTTTGGCCAGGATCAGGATCAGGACCAGGACCAGGACCAGGACCAGGATCAGGACCAGGACCAGGACCAGGATCAGGACCAGGATCAGGATCAGGACCAGGATCAGGATCAGAATCAGGACCAGGATCAGAATCAGGACCAGGACCAGGATCAGGACCAGGACCAGGACCAGGACCAGGATCAGGACCAGGATCAGGACCAGGACCAGCCTTGGGAAACGTGGGACGGCCAGACAGAAGCATCCAGCAGCAAAACACGAGAAGCTGCAGAGTTAACTTAGCTGGTTTCATGTGTGGTGATGTCAGTTCAGACTATAAACAGCTTTCTGAGCAGTTTACACCTAATCGCCCCAAAGGTCACTTCCTGCAGAGATCTCCAGCTTTTGATACCAAATCACTGCATTGGAGAGACTTTTCATCATTTTCATCAATTCTCAAGTGCCTGAAACAAAACACAATATGTGCTACAGGTTTATGACTAGAACGAGCTGTTAACGGCTGAGACTTAACACAAATTTGAGAAATAACAATGTGAAATAAGTAGCAAATATCAAAGTGACATCTGCGTCATAAATGTGGGCATCAGGGCTAATAGAAGCAGATTTTAATGGATAGGCTCAAATAAAGCATATTAACAAATCAAAATCTGTCATTACTGTTTCATCATCTACTATTCATATAATCTCAATCATTTAACTTTACAAATCTCATATTTTGAACCAGGACCAACAGAAGCCTGTGAAAGATACAGCGACAGCTTTTATCTGAATGTGTCGGATACATATTTAATCAATACTTAGGTAAATGTAGTTATCCAATCTGACTCCAAAACCTTGATTCGGAAAAAAGTAGTTAACATACTACAGGAAGAAGTGAGGGGCAAGGAGAGAAGAGGGATGGAGGAGAGGAGGAAGAAGACAATGAAGGAGCAGCGACTGAAAAAGGAGAAAAGAACAGAGAAGAAGAACCAGGAGGTGAAGGAACAAACACCACAACATATTCTCCTCTCGATTCCTCTGTGTGCAAAGCCCTCCATCTCCACAGCGATAATTCATGCTTCATCCCGTGTGTGTGTGTGTGTGTGTGTGTGTGTGTGTGTGTGTGTGTGTGTGTGTGTGTGTGTGTGTGTGTGTGTGTGTGTGTGTGTGTGTGTGTGTGTGTGTGTGTATGTATGTGTGTGATTGCGTTGAATAAACTCATATTGGTCCTATTTAAAGCTGGTATCATTTATTTTTTTCAGACGCTTAAACCACCATCACACACACACACACACACACACACACACACACACACACACACACACACACACACACACACACACACACAGCAGCAGGGAGGCAGATTTGATGTAGTCGTTGTCGGAGCCAAATGAACTGATTTATTCATCACTGTAATGTGTCTGAGTTACACCTGATGAAAACCTGCATTCATGCTCCACTCGTTCATCCTCAGCCGATGCTTTCTACATTGTATGTTAAAGAATGCTTCACAACGCAGGCAATCACCAGGATTCACCAGGCGGTGAACTCCCGGTTCTGAAAGGTGAACTCAAGGCTGAAGGGCCTTAAACCTGCCATCAAGTTAGGGTTCTCTAAATGGATAATGACAAGCATTTACAGACTCAAATGCATCAGAAAACCTTAATTAAATGAGAAAATACTCAGTATCTTTCACAATGAATCCCCAGCTGGCCCCTCCACACCGACGCTATTGGCTCCTCTGATCTCCGTTGTCATGGTTCTCCTAACCTGGTTCTACAGGGTTCTGTCCTCCTTGGCCTTGACTAAGCGGAACCAGAGTTTGTTGTTCATGTATGTGCAGAAGGTTTTAGTCGGCACACAAGTTTACTTTGAGGAGGAAAATGGCAGCTTACACTCCCCATGCATTTACGTATATATATATATATATATATATATATATATATATATATATATATATATATAAAGTCCTCCCTGGGTTCTCGTGCTACACCTCCACGGAGCTGAGTGTAGACATGGAGACGTCTCATCCTGTGCACCATGAGGAGGATTCAGCAGAGAACACCTCTAGTGTCACAAATGCAGCATAAAAAAACAACAATATATGTTTTTTTAGGGAGTGAATGATTTAGTTGCGGCAACTGTCACATCTTACCTCCTTCACAAAACATGGAACATACACATGTCACCAGTATGCTGTGGGGAGTGGTCTGTAACATGCATTTGACTGATCTGTCTGTGCTCCTGTGTCTGTGCTGCAGAGCTCGATGGCTCTTACCCCCCCTATGGATACTCTGATCTGCCTCTGGACCGCCTGCAGCTAGACCCTGACCTCCATGAAGCCTACATCCCTGATATGACCTACGACCCAAGACAGGCATACCCTGAACCACTCTAACAGGTAAACACACACACACACACACACACACACACACACACAGCGATGTGTTGGAGTTTTCCTCCAATAATACCAGTGATAATAATTATAATACTAATAATTATAAAGATGATAACAATAACGACAGCAATAATAAGGTGTATTTATGTTGTACTTCTCACACATAATAATATAATAAATCAAGTGGTAACATTTTTAGATTTGAACACATAGCAGTTTCTTGTCTCTGCATGTGTATGATATGATATGAACTTTATTCGTCAGCTGGTGCTGAAATTTGTCTTGCGACCCAGCAGCCGTTGCATGTTTAAACAGAAAACATGAATTACACACATTGACATGACACATTGAAACACAACAAATTTACATACATGGGTACAGATAGTCGAGAGCACATTGTCCACCACTCCGCCTATCTCCGGTTTAGCATCAAAGTCGATTGATGGACAAAGGACTAACCTTCTTGAAAAGTGGAACCTCGTATCTCCTTCCTGAGGGCAATAACCTGTATTCACTATACAAAACATGATTAGTGTTTGAGGTGATGTTTTTTGCCAACCTCAGCATGCTGTTGTCATACGTGGAAGCATACAGCTCCTGAAGTGGTTGTCCAACAATCTTTGAACAAATGTTTAGTTGTTGTAACATTTGTGACTTTAGGGCTACAGACAGACATCCATACCAGAAGTACCGGAAGATAAAGTACAGGCTCATAGCCAATAACAAGCCTGATTTGGTAGAACCTGTGTTCTCCATGGCATGAGCTCTTTCCTTTGTCAGTGCTGTGGTTTCTCAGGATGGTACGGCCACGAGAACTTGTGCTCTGATACTGTTCATTCAAAGTGTTCATTGAAATGTGTACAACTTTATATATGGGGCTGTCAACAGGTGTGTGTGTGTGTGTGTGTGTGTGTGTGTGTGTGTATGAGAGTGTGTTAATTGTTTTACGTTGATTGCACTAATTAAGGCAAGCAGAAGAAGTTTCATACAGAAATATTTTCTGTATGAAACTTTCAAATATTTTTCCTAGATTTTCAAACTTCGAAATGGGTCAATTTGACCCGCGACATAACGGCAGAGTTAAATGGGTGTTGGTCAAAGCAATAAGGTAATTGTATGCTGCTGTGAGAAATACCTGTCATAGGTATATCATCCTCTGAAAATGTGCAGCAATCGCATTTATTTCCTCTTGTGTCGCTCTGTCCAGGCTGCATTCTTTAAGCCGTCGAGCCTCTCCTCAGAAAAGCCTCTCTAGCTCTGACCGCCTGCTGGGGAGTCACAGGCATTTAACTAACAGAACACGTAGCAGCCATGTGGCCGGACGTGACCCTCTGTGTGAACTACCCTGCAGAGGAGCCCCGAATGGACCTATATGGGTCCTTTTTTTTAATTTTAATTAAACTGTGTAAAACATTACAATAATCATGAACAAATATATTGATGCTACACATCAAATTAAACAAGAGAACCTGGGCTACAATAATTAGTCAGCCATTTCAACACAACTCAAACACCAACTAAAATAATTATTAAAATAAAATAGTTATAATTTTGTCACGAGTCAGCCCACTCTGCATGTTTCCAGAACTAGCAGCCCGTAGCTTGCTGCTATCAGAAAAATACAAATAGCAAAAAGCAAGACAATTCCACACAGATTCCAAATCTATTCACCAAATCCCTCTGCTGCAAAGCATCACCGAGATACGAACCAAAGAACACAGCAACATAAATCGCTGAGTCAGCACATTTTAAAAACTTTATTTATTTTTGTTGAAAAAATGCATTTCCCCCAGTAAATCCACACTGATACAAGTTTATTTAACACCATAAGTCATATGAAAGTGAAATATAAGGTTTGCTACATGAAAAAATTCAAATGTCACAGATGCGCGAAAATATGCGCAAATGTGCCGAAATGCAAATTTTGGAAACCTCGCCTGAATTCTCTCTGTACTTTACCCAATCTGACTTTGTTCTGCTTCACTTTTTCAAGTGAAAACAGTGCAGAGAGACTGTTCACATATTGTGCTATGATGTGGGAGAGCCTCAGGCTTAATGAAGCATCATTTCAAGGAGATAATCATCCTGAAAGTGCTGTTTTCTATAGGCGGACCTGGAACTTCTATTTGTTCTGTGTTTCATTCTTTATTTACCCTTAGCCAGCAACATATATACTAATATTTACACATCTGACCAAAAGCTCACAAGGGTTGCCTTTATTATAACACCAGAAATATTCAAATAGCCCTTGTGGTTGCAGAGATACACCCTTTTTAGTTTGGGTATGCTATTTCGAGCTAAATCCTAAAAAATGCCTTGGGGCTTTTAAGGTTAAAGGGCTGTGACTCCTCAGCTGTCTCTCAGAACTGAAGATGCATGAAATATATGGTTCATGAAAGGTGAATTGTCGTCTAGAAATCTACAGCAAAGCGAGTTGCCTTTCACCCCGAACTTCAAAATGTCATCAATTTCTTCTAATCCCTTTGAATTGTTTTGCCTTTTTTGTTGCAGGATACTAAGACAGAAATGCTGAACAAAAAGCCCGGGAGAATGAGCAAATCACAGGAAAAGAGACTGGAGGAATGGATGCAGGAAGAAAGAGATTGGAGTTTTTAATCACAAAGGGATCCAGGCCTTTCCAAAAGGGTGGGAGAAAAATCCCATTTGGCAATCAAGAACTATCGGAAGAGGTTGCTTATTAAAAAGAGGTTTATTGTTGCTGTAAATGAAATATGTAACTTTGTTATAATGTTTTTCTGTGGGGGTGCGGTGTCTGAAGGTTTGAGGCATTGTTACACAGGTAACTTTTTGAAGCAATGAAAATAGGCAAGAATGCTTAACATTAACAGTTTGGGACGTATGGCAAGCAGGAGGGCCTCAACCAAACTCAGCTGATGATCCTTATTAAATGTTTTATCATTCCATCTGTAAAGGATTTATTAGTTAGCGAGCATTGGAATTCACTACAATGTCACAACATTGATGTAAAGTATGATGTCAATGATGCAATGGCTGTTAATTTTAGTTTTGATATCCAGAGATTCTTTGTGGATACCTCAATGGAAGCATCAATATTTGAGCGTAAGAAGTTCCTTGACATTAACTTCACTATAACTCAGTTTAACCAAAGGTTTTACTGACATCACAGAAACGTTCACTCCAAAATAATCAACGACTCTAAGATGTTTTCTTCCATGCAGCATTGAACAGAATAGATTTTGCATTGGCATTACTGATCACCATTGCTACCAAACGCTACCCGTGTAACCCGGCCTTCAGCTGCTGTCTTTTAGATGTCTCCTCTGTGTATTTGAATAGTACACATGTCCCAGGGTGTCCATGTGTGGTTTTTGCATGGTAGTATTGTGTACTCATTGAAATATTCTTCACCTTTACATACTGAGAAAAAAAATACATCCAGGTTTTACAAGTCAATTTGGATTGCACCGGCCATTTGGAGGCGAGGAACTGGACTACAGATCCCACCATGTCCCAGCCTCACTTTCACCAAGTCGTAATTTGTTCAATGTCCACAGGAAATGGACTACAAAACACTTTCGGATTACGAATTTCGGGATTTTCCAGTCATACCTGGTTGGACTCACACATCTCCAGTGGAAATGGACCATAGCTCTCTAATCAGCTTGTGCACAGCGTTGTGGATACCATGGAGTACACTGCAGAGTCAATTTACAACAGTACTTACACATATAGTAATGGAAAATGACCATGTGTACGAGGATGGGTGGAACATATAAATATGTTGAT
>NC_136605.1:782500-907500 GCF_910589615.1 Taurulus bubalis
TGTGCAGAAACTTAGCAAAAAGGCGGCATCAGAGGTAAGGTGGAAAGAGCAATTCCCGACTAGGCAGATAGGAACCATCTGGGCTAATTTGAACGTATCGTACCTAACACACTCCCTGTTTTAAGCTGATTTCAGGCTAAGGCACAGGAAGATATACACGAGTATCGTTCTGCATCAGATTCATAAGAATATATTTAAGAGAATGTGTGCGGTGTGTGTGAAGGGGCGGATGAAGATCTGGAGCATCTGTTTTTGAAGTGCACTGCTCTAAATCCTTTTCGCGAACATGTCAAATTTATATTGGGCACCTACTGTGGAGTGGCGGCTAAGGAGCTTGGCCAGTGGGACTGGGTTTGGCTGTTCGGCTTGCCCCTCTATAGAGGACTCTATAGAGGATTATAAATGAATGTCTGTAAATACTAAAGTGTGAGAATGGGGATGCGATGGATGATTAATCCTTCAGGCAGGAAATTCTGTAAAGGGTCAGGTTTTTCCCTGCTTGGAAATCTTTATAGTATGTCCTTGTGTTTTGTGTTGGTGTTGTGATTTATTTGTATGTGTTTGATTGATGTCCTGAGGTGCAGGGTGCGATCAAGTATTTGGTTTCTAAAAGTGTGCATGTTAACGTGTGTGAAATGGTTTGTTTTTGTAATTTTTGATAATAAAAAGATAAAAAAAAAAAAATCACGCCCGATCTCCTCTGATCTCGGAAGCTAAGCAGGGTTGGGCCTGGTCAGTACTTGGATGGGAGACACTGCAAAAATTTAAATCTAAGTAAGATGAAATATCTCAAATCAAGGCAATATACGCTTGTTTTTTGACTGACAAGATCTTTCTTCTTATCAGGCAGTTTTTATGTTACAGCATTTCACTTGTTTCAAGCATTTTAATCCTTAATTATCTTAAAACGGTATTAAAACTTGTTTATGAGATTTTACTGGTTCTGAGCAAGTTAATGCTTGAAACAAGAATTGCCGTAATCATAAGGCTGTTTGATCAACACTGACAAGTATAAAACTGCTTTGTCAAAGTCAGAATTTCTTATTTCAAGCTTCCCATCCTTTCCATCTCATATTACCATTCAGTACTTTGGCAAAGATCATGGACTTCAGAGTTATGTATTTATTACCATTTATTACAAGCTACTTGACTGATACAGCATGGTTTACTTCATTGAAACCTAGGAAGTCTCTCAATTTTCCACAGAAATACTGGAGATCTTTAACCTCAGATACAGGTCCCATTTCCCTTTCATTTGAAATAATTGGGTGCATTAAAGGGTCAACGTTTTGGCAGCTTTCATATATTTGGTTCTGATTAATCAGAGACTTGCAAATATTTTTAAAATTGAGCTTAGTAGCCCATTGTTTAAATAAACAATGTTTAGACTCGAATCGCATACACATATGTCTGACCATTGGACCCATTGATTTTATCTGTGATGGCAAATGTATCATATAATGCTGTTTAGGTGTAACATTGCGGTCTGGAAAAAGCTCCTTCCAAAGCTTCAAATGATTTTCAATTAGTAACTTCAATCTACACACAGTTGCTATGGAAATAAGAGGTGCAAACACTATCTGCACAATCTCTATTAGCTTAATTATCAATTGCACATATGTGTTGACTTCCAAACTCTCCAAAACAAATGGCAATACCCTTAACAGGACAATCATTTGCCCAGATGACTGCTTAAGTTTACGTCACTTGACATTAATGTAGTACCAGAAATTGGGGATGGCCGATCTATAACATCTAGAGGAGAATAAGGGAAACCAAGAATAGCAGAATTCACTGAGTCAAGATCTATCCCGATTGAACAAGATGATTCAAAACACATTTAATTTCCAATGGGGCAATGCCTTCCAGAATTACATGCATAATGTCTTGCAGAGTTTGTTGTATAATATCAAAGGCTGGGAATTCAACTAACTTGCTCCTTCGATTGATCCCGTATGTTGTTCTCAGGCTGTTGCGAACCAAGTCTGTGTTTGCCTTTTCTATTTCATCACACTGTCTGATATGTTTCTCCAATGTCCTTTTAGTAGATTCATCCTCATTGAAGTGTGACTGCATATCCTCAAAAGAACACTCAAAGTCTGCACTGACTGTAGGCAAAGCCCACACCCTCTTTGAACCCCGCTAGTTCATGCTGTGCCAGGGTATCGCCACAGAGAGAGACCATAGCATCATATATTGTTTTCTCTCCGTTAATAGTTTGCATTTTAACCCCACTGTACAAGGCATCCAAGTCATCTTTGATTCTATCCAATATTACATCTACACCAGATTGGCAGAGGTCTGCTGATCTAGCCATGGCAAGTAGCCTAATAGCAGCCAGTTTAGACCTGTATTTTGGATTAATATTTCCTAGTGTGTAATATACCATTAACAACTTGTTTTTTGATGCAAAGGATCCTAGTGTATTACAGATCTCTATTTCATCCGTGTACAGAACAATCTGCTATGCATTTGGTTTCTCTGAAAATAAGGGATGTGATTTTATAAGAGCACCATCAACAATGTATTGAAAAAAACCTTCCCTGCACCTCTGGGTCCCGTTTCAATCATAGATAAAATCCTTTGGTGTGATAATAACTGTTCTAGACTTTTAACTAATGGTACATAATGAAACATTTTGTCTTTAATTAAGAAGTCTTTTGATCCTCCATGTTTCTTTCTGCATATGGTTCGAGCAATTGGAATTTCCTCTGCGTCCAAACAGCTAAACTGCTTCTTGATAACACTGTTCTGTCGAAATGTTGTTGCAACGCTAGCAAAAGGGTCAATGAAATTGACAAATATATCCATTGCATCTTTTTCAAATTGACCTGATGTGCTCCCTGAATGCTTCTTTATCACTCCCTCCATCTGCTTCCTGAGGTTGTCCAAGAGTGATGACTGATACTGCTGTACCCCAGCAACAATGTCATTCATGCCTTTCTGAAAATATGCGAGAGAGAGAAAGAGAGAGAGAGAAAACGTCATCTATCCTGGAGAATGGAACACACCATCATGGTACTTGCAGTTTTATTTAAGGGATCTGCAATGGTAATGTTGATAACATAGCACTAAGATTTAACTCTTGAAAATGCTGTGCATGATTGTGTAACTAACCAACCAAATGTTGTGCTCTGAAAAACATCTTACTTGTGAGAGACGATGCTTGGCTAGGGCATTTATCACGAAGGCAGTGGCATGTGTTATCAAATCCTAAAAAAAGTGGAAATTGAATGTAGCATCATGAAATGTGCAGGTTAAACATTACTAGTTCTGTCACGGTTTAGCGCCACACTTTTCCTTAAGTTATTTTCATCGTGTCTGCCTGTCTGTATTCTAACTGTCCTGTCATTTCAGATCCTGCTGCACGCCCCCTTCATCAGTCACTCCCTCCTCGTCAGCCCTCATTTCTTGCACCTGGCCCATCCCTGTCTCACCTGTTGCACATCCCCTCATTAGTCTTCACTACTTAGGTCCCCTCACTTGCACTTGTCCCCTGCCAGATTGTTTTGTGTTCTTGAACCTAGCTCTCCAGCATTCCTTGTGTGTAACCTGTTTAGTAAAAGAATCATATTCCGTACCTCCGCCTTCCTGAGTTGTGCTTTTGGGTCCTTGGATTATCGGGCCGTTACAAGTTCATTACAAACACAATGTTTGTGACAGAATAAATGGTTGTAAAGACAAACAAATGCTTTAACTATAGCTAAGCACTGAAAAAGTATTTGGTTGAACTAAATAACTTACATGTTGCACTGTGACAGCACCAACTTGGTCAATGCCCATTTGCCCTTCATCTGAGTCCTGTGTTGGAGTTGGTGATCAGTGATGCTGGAGTTGGTTAGAAGCTGATCAGGTTGAATGTTGTCCTGTGTACCACATATCAAAGAAACAGATCATTTTAAAGTGTATGTAGTTTCACCAAAACAGTTATTTAAGTGTTTTATTCCCATTTATTATTATTTTCACATTATACAAGCTTCAGACGTAAAAGTTATTTTAGCTACAATTATTGTCTAGCAGGATGCCTTTGGTGTGGGTATTGTCATCTTTTTTCAATCCATAAAAAAACTTATATATATATATATCCTTATATACCATAATAAGGTATATGTAAATAACCTGTATATGGAGGTGTATGATTAAATATACATATTAATTTATAAACGTGACAACGAATGTAGATTTTAATATTTAATTTTCCGTCTCTCTGTCTGTCAGCTAATGGATGAACTTCAGCGGGTCCTTGATCGAGGAAACTCCAACTTCATGCATGAACTGAAGACCCGCTGGGAAAGCTTTTTCGAGAAGGCACAGTTTTATGGGGTTTTCAAAAAGGTCTTAAGGCCTCCACAGCAAGACAAAGGTGTCACGAATCCTGCTGCACGCCCCCTTCAGTCACTCCCTCCTTGTCAGCCCTCATTCCATGCACCTGGCCCATCCCCGTCTCACATTCCCTCATTATTCTTCACTACTTAGGTCCCCTCACTTGCACTTTGTCCCCTGCCAGATTGTCTTGTCTTTTGGAACCAAGCGCTCCAATGTTGTTGTGTGAAGTAAAGGATTCTGAGTTTGCTACCTCTGTCTCGTGAGTCGTGCTTCTGGGTCTATAGTCCTTCTAACCGTTACAAAAGGTAGGTATACGTTTGACCATGGAGAATCCCTTAGACATTTTGATGCATGTTTAAATAACTGGCTGCAGTAAATCAAATGAAACAGTTTGTTATTAACAGTAAAGCACTCAATTGCAATGTTGAAGGCTTTGCCAGACATGTTCCCGTCACCTGTGGCTCCACCCAAGAAGTTAGGACATGCAAGTGAGGCAGTGCTTCACATACTTGAGGTAACACATTTGTGCATGTATGATCATTTTCACCATAACATACAAGTGAATTGTTTTTAATGGTGATATTTGTTTTTCTTTTTGTGCTAGTCTACAGAAGACCCCAACACCTTTCTTCAAGCAAGACCACTCTTCAGCCCTGTCGTCATTGTCTGCGAAACCAGCTGCATACTGGCCATTGGAACCATGCCTGTGCTGACCTTTCCAAAAGAGGACATCTATGCCAGCCTGATGTATGTTATGGCGTGTTATTATATCTTTCACTTAACCTACCCTAAGTGCATAGCGACACTCCTCTCTGTGCTGCAGACAGAAGTTGTCTTGGACGCCATCCACAACCGAGACATGACATCTTCGTATAAAAAGTCTATGGCCGAGTGGAAAAAGTTCATTACTGACTAGGGTTGCATACAGTGGCGGTGCGTCAATAGAGGGCGCTAGGGTGCCGCCTCTCTTAAAATTTTGCGATGGAAAAAAAAATATACCAAATAATTTAAATAAGAAATATACCGTGTTGACGCGCTAAATGTGTGGGAGACCGTAAGCCCCTGTCAACACAACCAGTTAAATGTGACCAAATATAATATATCGCGTTCATCATCACTAAGAAAAGCCCCTCCCCTCTCGGGGCGCCGGCCAAATGTGAGTCTATGGAAGCGAGCAAACATTTCAGGGGCGTTACGGCGAGGACAGCTTCTCATTGGCGGATGAAACGAATCTTCGGGCGCACTGTGCGCCCGAGCCAATGACATCGTTTCTTATTGCAACGTGAATGGACTATTCGTCGAATCAGAGACCTGTATCATTCCCTCACAGCCCATACAGCTCCCACGTAGCTACGAGCAACACTAGCAGAGGCTTTGATTATGTCAGTATGGCGACTGAAAACTCTGTGGTATCTCTACGCTAAACACCTTTCAACCGACGGTCAGATGTTGACAAGAAGAGGCTGAAAGAGTTGGGACCCGAACGTCCGGATTTAAACATTCAGCAGCAAAGCACTGACGTACACTCGGAGCGTCTCTTCAAGCTATATGCTAACCGGAGCAGAAGTGACTTGTCTGTTGTTCCAAAGTCCTGGGACTGAAACACTCTGGACTACAACGAGGATGAGGGATCTAAAGCACTTCACCGAGAAGTGTAAGGAGCACGACTCTTGCCGCAGCTATCTAGCTAACAGCATGAAGCTAAGCCTGTTTGGAATAATGGACTGTGTGAAGTTCTGTGGTGCATTTGAGTTGCCCTGCGTGGTCCTGATGAGAGCGAGAACTCTGATAACCCAGGGATACTCCGTGGCTTGGTGGACGTCGTTGCCTCACTGGACAGTGCACTGAACAGTGCAGAGAGAGCATCTCCAGAGCGCGAACATCCAAAACAGTCCAGAATGAGCTTCTTGACTGTATGCTGTCTTGTGAGGGAACAGATCATAAGTGAAGTTCAAAGCAGCGATTTTCTATCGATCCAAGCAGATGAGACCGTGGACATTAGCACACAAACCCTGCTTGTGCTTCGCTACATCAATGCTGCTAATGTGGAGGAAAGATTATTTGAGTTCATCCCTCTGCAGTCAGCTACAGCAGAGACGATTGCCGTGGCATTAAAAGAACGCCTTGCTGCCATCCTCCAGGTGAGCAGAAAAGTAAACTCATCTGCCAGGCATATGACGGTGCCAGTGTAATGAGGGGTGCCACTTCAGGTGTTATTGAGTGCTCTTTAAACCGCGCCCCCCCACTGGTTGCATACCATTGTTTTCATTTCCGATCCTGATAACTGAACAGTCAATGGCGGATCGAGAACCGTTATGTTAAGACTTTTACTTCCCTTCCTCTAAGTTTAAGAGATTAATATTGTATGTTTTATTACTTTCCTTTTATGACTGTTTTTTACCCTTGAAAAAAGGGTTTAGTTGGGTTAAAAACAATAAAGAAATGCATTGAAATTGTGTTTTTCTTTAAGCAAGCCTATCACATTTATAGTAGCAGTATCGCATTTTTATTTAATTACTGATTTTAAGCATAATGGTATTTCACCTTATTTATATTGCAAGAGCATTGGATGACAAATTTAAGCCAAGTTTCGTACATATTGAAAATAATTCTTAAATATTTTCATTGTATCAAGACAAATTTACTTATGTTTCATCTGGCTACACTAGTTTTAACATAATTTGGGGTTCTTCAAGTCTAGATACTTTTACTTGTTTCAAGAAATCTTGGCAAGTCAAATTTTCCTGATAATTGGTCTTATTTCAAGTAATATTTCCCTCATTTCATTACTTTTTTTCCCTTGTTTTTGAAAGCTGAATTTTTGCAGTGTGCAGAGGTCCTCTGTGTGTCTGAGCTGAAAGTCAAGGTAAATAAGTTATGGGAATACTTTACTGCATTTACATTATTTTTTATCACACTCGTTGACTAGCAAGTATAGGACACACGATGGCTCTCCCAACATGAAGCAGTTAAAAAAAAAACAAAAAAAAACTCTTGTACTGTGTGCCTTGGCAGAGCAAGTAGAGACCCGCAAATGTCCTACTGCTAAGGGACTGTATTAATTCCTTGCCACCTATCGCTTCATTGCCTAGATCAGGGATCGGCAACCTGCGGCTCTTTAGCCCGTCTGTTGCGGCTCCCTGAGGCCTTAAGAAAAAAATATTTTTTTGCCCAGTGGAAAAACTTTTAAAGGGAAATCCTCTTAACTTGGAGTTTTAGGTGATATTGTGTCACTGAAAATAATAAGTTTAAATATTTCTTTCACTAAAATGTGCGTCACGTGGCTGTCAAGCCTCCGCCCTGCAGCTGCTCCTCGTGACTCAGAGCCCCGCCCTCGCGCGCAGAAGAGCCATTCCTCAACTGCTGCAGCAAACTGAGTAAAGTAGATCTACTTTCAGGAAGTGGATCACGTCTCCAAACTCCTCTACTGCTGCTGGTTCTGTGTCAGCTCATGAGACACTGAGGCGTCCGTTAGTAAACACGGATCCGTCCTCCGTTTGCGGTGCTCTAGTGAGGAGGACGCTCAGTGTAAACGTAGCAAAAGATATGCGTTTAAAATGTAAAACTCACTGAAGAGGACAGGTATAACCTGCTACCTTGCAATTACAGGGCAAACACTACCACATGAGCCACAAATAGATAGACCTGAAGGTCTGTATAGTTGTGTTTTTAATTAACCTTAATGTAGCCGACACATGACTTTTTGTTTGATAGTTATAAACAGGTAAAATAGCAATACAATGTAAAAGTCTTTTCTTGTTCCATAATTTCTTAAATACAACAAACTAATGTTTTGTATATATAATATGACTATATATAAAACTTCAGAAGCTGTGATATCAAATATTTTTTGCGGCTCCAGACAATTTTTTTTTTTTTGGAAAAAGGTCAAAATGGCTCTTTGGATACGAAAGGTTGCTGACCCCTGGCCTAGATTCACTTGCACGCTGATGTGCCCTCACCTGGCATGCCTATCTACGCTCTTCCAAAAGGAGCAGGTAACTTAAGCGGAGCGCAAACACCTTCAGGATAAAGGGTAAGGATGGACTTAAGAACACAATGATCATCTGATATGGGAAAACTCACAATGACGAATACCATGCCATTTAAACACCAGATGGAGAACTGTACTAAAGCTGCAGGTGCAAAAGAAACGGTGAGAAAGCGCTAAGGTGGTCTTAACTGCAGAGGAGGCCAATAAACCCTTTGAGGCGTTTCACTGCAGTAAAATTGGTGGTCACTGTGGGGTGGAAAATGGAAGAGGACTGGAATGGAAGAGGACATTCACAAGTGGGTGAGTCGTCTTAACACTTTGGGGGCGGGGTCCGCTTCGGGGATCGCTTCTTTACGATAATACGTTACATATGGTTTCAAATCTGGCGGATATGGTTTCCACTTCCGCGTCTGAGCATCTAAACATGGACGTGTCATGACGCATGCAAAGCTTCAGTGAGAGTCAGAAGATGCCAAGCAAAGAGTCCTGAGCAAAGCTATATTGGAGAGGACGGACGGCGCAGCTTCAGTGCCTGAAGGATTCACTAACAAGGAGCTAGCCGGAGCTAACGGGCCAGATAGCTGGCTAAAGCATTTCTGTGAGACTGAAAGGTGCGTAATCAACCATTGTCCCTATCACCGTTAACTTTCAGTGAACACAGTACGACTAGTAGTGTTGGACCTCCATTATGAGTTTGTTAGTTTAGCAGCGTTAGCACGTCACTAGATAGTGCCGTGTTGGATGTGCTCTTACGGGTCTACGACTGAAGGGTGCATTATCAACTTTGGTCACTATCACTGTTAACTTTCTTTCAGTGAACAAAGTACAACTAGTAGTGTTGGACCTCCATTATGTGTTTGTAATACCGTAACTGGCATTAGTTTGTTGACGATAGCTTAGCAACGTTTTCATGCAACTAGCTCCTGCAGTGTTGGATGTTGTCTTACGTGTCTACGACTGAACGGTGCATAATCAACTTTTGTCATATAGATACTGACTAGTGAATTTATTTTACAGACAGGATTCACAGCTGCCAGGGTCCAGTGGACAACATGCAGACTCCCAGTCCGTCTCTGCCTGCCAACAGATCTCCACCACCGGCCGGCCACAACGGCAGCCACAGAGCACATCCCCACCGTTTAAAGACAATGTAATGGGAAAATATAGTGTTGTAATGTTGTGTGAGAAGAGTCTAAATTGAACCTTATATGACCCTTAGAGATGAAGTACCAAATGGGGGGAGAAGCAGATGTACTGGGATCAAAGGGCTGTTGATCTTCTTTCACTTGTACAGTCAGGTCCATAAATATTTGGACATTGGCACATTTTTCTGTACACCACAACAATGGAGTTGAAATGAAAAAATGACCCGACTGTATATGGGGGGTCGTAAGCAGATAAGGGATTGACTTCTCAGGACAGACACATTCAGGGTCCAAAGTAGAACACAAACTAGTATGCGTGTAATTTTAATAATTGAATGTGTATGCATCCAATATAACTTATTGGCCATACATTTGAAATGCTGTTGGTCTGTTTAGATTATGTGTCCACAGTGCCAATCCAAGAGGGCCAAACTCAAAGAGAAGTCTGAGTACCATTCGATAGAGCTAAAGGAAACACTCAACTTTCAAACACCTGAACTATTTTGTAACTCCTAAGTCATGTTTTCTTTCTTCCAGGTGACACACGCTGGAATTGGTTGGTATGGACCTAGTGGGAAATCTCAAACAGATGGTGTTAATCAGTACATATGTGTAATGGCAGATTATATCACCAAATGGGCCGAGGCATACCCATTAAAGAGAAACAGCAGATGAGGTCATCAGTTGTAGTCTTGATTTCCTTTACAAATTTGGTGCACCCAAAAGACTGCTAACAGACCAGGGCTCTGAGTTTCGCAATAAGGTATAATGATGCATTATGAAACCCTAATGTGTAGGCTTACTGCTGAGCATACCCATTTCATGTTTAACCAAATGATTATTTCCAGGTCAACTCTGGCCTGTGTGAGAGGCTGGGCATCGAGAGAGGCCTGTGCTCTCCCCATCACCTGCTCAAGCAACCAAGCTGCCTCCAATCCATCAATCACCCTGCAGTACAACTACCCCGGTTCTTCATTCACTCGTCGCCAGATTGTTGTCCGATTAACCTGGTAGACTGCTCCTGGCTGAGATTCAGTGTGATTGTGTTTACCTCGCCTCTGACCCTGTCTTTTGTTCAGTCTCCTGTCCTCCCGGTTCACCGCCTGCTGTTCTCCGCCCGGATTCACCCCACCTGGATTCTCCCTTAACTGCCCCTGCATAACTGTTCCCCTGACAATAAACACATTCTCCCTTCCACTCTCTGGTCCGCGTTTGGGTCCTCCATCATACACCACAACATCTTCATAGAATAACAAACTGATGGGCTGATTCCTTTCTGAACAGGTAATCAGTAGTGATATACTTTGTGAAAAAAAGAGGTAGCTTTATCATACCAAAAGCCTGCATTTGATTTCTGCATTTTAAGATCCCTGAACAAACTGGTGGCAGAGAACCCCACCCAATGGGACACGGTTCTACAACCAACCATGTTTGCAGAACCCCACCCAATGGGACACTGTTCTACAACCAACCATGTTTGCTCTACGAACAAAGAAGCAGCTGACGACTAAATGCAGTCCCTATTTTCTGATGTTCGGGAGGCAGGCACGGTATCCGGAGGTGCCGAAGGAGTATGAGGCAAGAATCTGTAATGTTCTCATACTTTCTTAAAAGCTTGAATTTGGATCATCCATTTCCACCATTCTCAAACTGAGGTTTGTGGCAGGTCACAGAAGATAAAGTCTGCAGCCTGGTACAGAGGGAGGAACTGGGCGAAGGACAAAAAAAAAAACTGATTTATTCCATCACGTTCAGGAAAACAAGAAAAGCCAGGACAAAGTCCGAAAAAGAAAGTGGCCACGAGAACCACTTCAAATTGGGGGATGAGGTGCTCCGAAAAAATATTCGGCAGGGGAAAGGAGGCAAGCTGGAACGAGACATGTTGGGACCCTTGGTGATAAATGCCCTGGAAGGCAGAAATGCTACCCTAGCCACGCTTAGGGGCAAGAGAAGCATCCAAACTAACATTGATCACCTCACATTATTTTCAGCCAGAGGAGACGATCCCAGCCAAACTGAAAAAACTGTTGGATCCCTCTCCTCTGGCAGGTCCATCACACACACAAACATCCACCACATCACGATTGCCGCTTTCAGAAGAAGCTTCAGTCAACAGAAAGGCCCCCAAAACGGCCAACGAAATGTGTAAGTAAACTGACAAAATACAATGCGTAATTTTGAATAGCTGAGATAACATTGCTTTGTTTTTCAGTAATCAAAGAGATATGGACAGAGGAGAAGAAATACATTGTGGTCCAGGATTGGCCCATACAAAATCTTTTCTGAAAGTCTCAGGGTCTTGGCCCCAAGACAGCTGTTGGAGGGAGAGGTACTTTAAAAAAATAAAAAACATATTGAACTGATGATTTCTGTTTAGATTGACGACAAGTTACTGTTTTACTCATAGGTAATGAATGCATACCTCACAATGGTGGGAAGACAGGCAAACGCCCAAATAATTGACTCATACGCCATGACGGCTCTCTGGGAGGGGAACACATGTCATTTAAGAAGGGTGAGTGCACCTACATTTTGTGTTTGCGTGTGTGTATGTATATTTTGTGTGTGTGTTTTCAGTTGGATCTTACAAAGACTAATGTGGCAGCTGGAGACGTTTGTAACAGGGGGCACTGGACACTTATTGCAAGTAATCTTAAATGTTCCGATCTAGACTCATGATGCCATTTGATGTATGAAGGGTTGGCTGCAATTATCATTTGCATTTCTATAGATCATATATCTGAAGACGATGAGGTCCTGTACCTGGACCCACTTGGGGCCACAGAGGAGAACATACAAACATGCAAAGATGTAACAAGGTGAGTGAGGTATCAGCTTAAATGTGTGTGAGAATAAATAAGGCTTATTTATATTATTATATAAGACTTATCTCGTAAAATAATTGTCCTTGTGACTACTGCTCAAGAGGGTCCTTATTTCTTTAAACATAAATCATACCCTAAATGTCTTTTCCGTGGGCTTATGTTCATAACAATGGCCAACTGTACGCAATCTGTGATGTCACTGTAGAGCACTGATCCGGAAATTAGGTGATGGGCATGTGGCACTATCGCCCACCCAAAGCAGCAGGACGGCACATCATGCGGTGTGCTTGTTTGCAAGGTAACAGTGTTATAATCTCTAAGGGCATCTGTAATTTGAAAATAAGGAATCAGACGTCAATTTATCAGGACTTTTTAGCTTGCAGAGCAGATATTACTGCAGAAAGAAAGTGTTTCCTATGGACCATGAGGGGGTGGCCTGGATGAGGCTGGACATTGCCGTGTCCCTTCTGGATAATTCAGGTACACAGGAGTGTAACAGGAATACTTGAATGATGTGTCCGTGTCGGCAGTAAAACAACATTAATGGCTGTATTATTTTTACAGATGACCCATCTGAAATGTGTAGGGCTTGTGGACAGGTCAGCTCGGGGGCTGACATGGATGAGTGGGCAAGTAGAAATATTTATATTCTGATGAACAACTTCTGGCTGGAAGACTGGGATGCACCTTACCTCTACATCACCGGGTGAACACTCACAATCTCACAGCTACTGAAAATGTGTAGTTTATGCCACCTGCATCACTTTTCATTTTCGGTGGACACTGGAGCAGCTGAAGGAACACAAACGCCACAGCTAACATTTACACCCAGTATCAGAAATGCATTCAGTTATAATGAAGGACTGCCTCATGATGTTTAAAATGGTCCATTTGACATCATCATCATCTGGATGAGTTATGTGAACCAGACCAAATGTAAGAAAATACTTAAAAGGGCAATATTTTACACTTTCAGGTTGAGTGCACAACATGCATGTTCTGGTACCACATGGTATGTGTTGGTCATCCATCAACAGACCAGGACTACAATTGTCCTGGATGCAGCCGAGGAAACTCTGGCTGCTGATCCTGTCCTCCACTGCAATAATCCAGTCTGTTGCGCTCCCTCAGGTTTCTTCCCTTTTTCCTATGTTTTTACTATCTTTATTTGGGGAGTTTTTCCTGATCCGATGTGATGTCCCGGGACAGGGATGTCATGTGTACAGATTGTAAAGCCCTCCGAGGCAAACTTGTATTTGTGATGTTGGGCTATATAAAATAAACTGAATTGAACATTGATCACTGTGTGGCTTGCATTCAAACTGCACAGGAACAGACAACGGCAGGACAAGCAGAATGGAAGATATATGGTTGTAAAAAAAAAAATTATTGCTCATTTCTTGTGTACACATACTTGGTCAATAAAGGAGAATCTGAATTATCATTACCAGCTTTCCTTCTGTCAAGTCTAGCTACTACAAACCAGAAGTAGCATTGCATACATGTCTACACTGGTTATATTTAATGCACAAAATACGTTTACTTACACGGTTATTTGTATTTCTCTACATATAGTTTAGCATTACACACTTGAACAACTCCTGTAGTTATATTTCTTAAACTAATTTACAATAGCAACTGTAAAGTTCAACCATATCCCCACAGAGATCATGAAGGAATATCTCTAGATGATGTAGTTTCGCTTCAAACATGTGCAGTTGTACTTTTGAACTACAAGGATTTGTATCGGTTCAGTTCGATGCTTTTGGGCTTCAACACTTTTCAGCAAAAGATGAAAAACAAAGCACTGTGCCATCAGTGTCTATATTATATATAATATTCTGTTTATGAACTTACACTTATATTTTATTGAATATTTATTAGGCAACTTTTTTTAAATGAAGGCAAATTTTAAAAACATTTTTTACTAATCTCACGTACCCCCTGGAGTACCTTCACATACCCCCAGGGGTACACTTGCCCCCATTTGAGAACCACTGCTCTAAGGTTTAATGGTAGTTCTGAAATGTCAAGAGTCGGACATGACCAGCGGTTCGACTCAAACCAGACAAAGTGATATTTTCGTTATGACGCTGGAATGACGTAATGCATCGTAAGGATGCTTTCGCAATCGTAAAGGAATGATCCAGCAAGCCGCTCGCTCCATGGTGATGTTTCAAACGACACACTAACCCCTGTGTGTAGTTATTCTACGCCGGTTCCAATAGCAACAAAAACGGAGTTAACAGTCATGTTTTATCCGAATAAATGAGTGCTGCACAGGTTAGAATGTTATGATGATAGAGATGCATGTCCGTAGTCTTTAATACAGGGCTCTCAAGTTTTTAAGACAGGTAAGAGTGACTCCTCCTCCCAGACCAGCCCCTTTACCCCCCATATTATTATTAGCTTTATTTTCATTGGTTGCTGGATTACATTTCACCCAGATACAACAGATACGTTTTTCTGATTGGCTATTCGTGTAGCCCATTTCTTTTTTTTGATTGGCTGATGAGTGCCACCTCACGGCAGAGCTCCAGGGGATTCGGGGGAGACGTGCTTGATTCCTCCATGGAGAGGGCAGCGACCAGGTCATGTTTGTGCGCTGCGGCACATTAAGTAGCCGAGAGTTTTTTTTCAGCGTGAGAAATACGATGTGTGGCGGGAGGGCGTGACTTAAGACCGAAATGCGTGACAGTCACTCAATGCGTGACACTTGAGAGCCCTGTTAATATAAAAAATTTGCGGTGTGAGACAGCACACAGTGTTGTCACAAGTTAATGTGAGCGGATCAGTTTCCCACAGTAGCGATAGATCTGTGTGGAAGCACGTCTCACTTACCACTTGTATGAAGATTAACTACACTGGTCTCATGTCGATTTGACGTCTGATAACGATGTATGACTTACATATCAGACGGATAACAGGAGCGTTTTATCTAGTTTTTATTGACGTTAGTAGCATATTGAACAGGCATCAACAGAGTCACCTACTTTTTCGTTCACTCTTGTCCGCGCACAGCCTCACGGACAGGTAGGGCATTTTACAGTAAACTGTTCCATTTATAGTCTTTAAAAAGAGACACTAAGAAGAATGTGACAGAGGCTCCCGCGAGCAGGGACGATTCAGCTGTGAGTTCTCATCAAGTACAGAGAGACACGCATATTGAGAAACGGGCGCTGTAAATATGTTCCATTACGGAGATGACAAGAACTCGACCAAAAATCTGAATTTTTTGTTGAGAAAACAGGACACTGATTGGCCAAGACGCGACACAAAGATCTTCTATTGCAAAGATGGCTCACTCCAAAAAAAATTATTGTTTGTGCGGTCTGAAAAATGTGCACGATCTGAAAAATCTATTGCGCGGCCACTTTGACTGTCCCGTGACATTTGCAAAAATGAAGCGGTCTAAACCATCTGGAGAACAGGGACGAAAAAAGGAAGAAGAGGAAAAGAAAGTCTAGAGGTAAGTCTTCTCATCTCAGCCATTAAGGTGTCAAACGAAATACATGTATTATTGTGCATCACCTAATATTGGACGTTTCATTGCCGTCACTTAGGCTAGCTATAGCTAGCTAGCAACTGTTACTTTGCCAATTTGCTACGTAGGCTATTACTAGCAAACGTAACTTCACTAATAACCTACATGGATGTACATGTCAAAAGACCAGTATCTGGATAACGTATGCTAGTTATGAACAGTACAGTTGCTGTCTACATTCATTATAAATGGCATAAGTTCTGTTTAGTGAATTCACAACTAGCAGGTGCACACACACAGTAACCATTTGGAGGATAGTGGTGGTGTTCACCCTTCTGTACAGTTCCTCCCCAGGAATATACTAAAATGTATGTGTTTTTTGTTTTGTTTTTATTTTAAATTAGTCAGAAGCACTCAGGCAATTTTTTCAGAGACCGGCACCTGCTGGAGAAAGGACGCCTGATTGGCCTCCCTCTGAACTTTGTAAGTAGCCTACACAACTAGTACTATTGTCATCATCAATTATTACTTTCATAATCACATCAATACTACTAATTGTAATCAGTAGCATTATTTAGCCTTGTAGCAGTGGTGGCAGTAATTGTAATTTATCTACTACAAGTTACATGGTCAGATAAAATGTATTTGTACAATGCAACTATGTGGTAGGATGATAGAAATGACCAAATGCAAGTGTAACGAACAGCATGGATGAACTCTGTTTAAATACAGCTGCAGGAGAAGGGACATCCAGCAGTACTAAAGGGGCCAGTAACACACAGGCCAGTAACACACAGGCCAGTAACACACAGGCCAGTAACACACAGCCTGCATCAGGTGAGTCTATTTAATAGTATTTATTCAAGCCACATCCATACTTTAAAGTACAATAGAAACATGTTAGCATGTATTAAATACAATAGCTTGTTTTCTTAAAGAAGTTCAACCACATTCATTTCACTTATTATATTAAACACCGCTTGTCTGGCTATACAATTTGCTTGAATACAGAATTATAAGTGGGTGAAAAACTGCTATGCAAAGTAAAGCATTAGCATTGTAATGTTTTTCCAGCAGGAAATGCATTTTCTTGTTAGTGTCGCAGTTTTCACTAGTGGCATTGTGTAACCGTGTTCCCTCCAAGGCGTAATGGTAGATCTGAAATGTTAAGAGTCGGACATGACCGAGGCGGTTTGACTCGAATCAGACAAGTGATATTTTCGTCATGAAGTTGGAATGACTTCGTAATCGTAAAGGAATGATCCAGCAAGCCTGGACATTCGACAAGTGGCCTGTATGAATTGAAAATAAAATAGTGGTAAAAATTAGGTAAATATAATTGTTCTAGTAGGTTCAATATGAAGCATGATTTATGTTCAATTTATGTCTGTGTTTTTCTGTCCTCGTCCGAGTGGTTGTTGTTATGTCTTTTTTATTTTACTTATTTGTTGTCCAGTAATGTGTAACTTAAAATAAAATGATTGAAAGAAAGGAACCAGGCCAAGGAGACGAGGGTGCAGTTTGAAGCCGTCACTGCTGGCTTGAGCACAGAAACCAGCACACCTGGCGCATCCACCTCCGCTGCTGGTGAAGCTACTTCAACCTGCAGCGAAAATACCACTGGAAAGCTTCATCTCTCCATCACCAGCAACGGGCGCACAGTCGGCAAATATTAGCTGAGGGTCTGGCATGAATGCAGAGAACAATCTGGCCATGTGTGAAGCTGGAACTTAAATAGGTGCAGCAGAGCGAAACAGGTGCGAGTGATGCGCTGACGAGATGGGTGTGGCTAACAGGTGTACAGGATGAGCTGATTAGGTGAGTGCAGCAGAGTGAGCAGATGAGTGATAGAGCTGACGAACAGGTGTACTGAATGAACTGATTAAGTGAGTGGGAGACAGAGTCCAGGAGAAACTGGAAACCTGAACTGTGACAATAATAGTCTCTGAAGAAGCATTTAAAGCAGAAGATGTATGATTTTGTACTTTTGAAAGTAAGAGGCGATCACTGCAGTGAATTGTTTGACACCTGTTGGCAGCTCTCCTTTTGTTTCTCCTCTTGTGTCTTTCCCTTCAGTGTTTTAAGTGACTTTATTTTTGTTTGATTTTTGGATTTGGAACCCCAAGAGCGTTTCACTGAATGGGGGGAGTTTTTGCAAAGACGCATATTTTCCGCCGGGCAGCGCAAATGACGTGTTTGAGGTGCTTGACGCGGGGCGAATTCGCACAAGTTGAAATCTCCCAACTCTGGGGGAAAAAAAAATTGAGTGAGTCATAGTTGCGTCAGCCAATCAGCGTTGAGAAGCTCTGCCCGTCACCACCGCTGTCCTGCCGTTGCTGAATCAAACTTCTGCTGAAGTAGCGCTGGTAGCGGCAGTCATTCAGACGCTTTTGTGGGACTACGGATAATAATGAACCCAGACACTACGGAGTTTGATGTTCCAACGTATGTGGAATTTACACAAGTATAAAGCAGAACTAGTGGTTATTTCAAATGGTGGATGGCGGAAATGGTAGCTGTTTTTACAGATAAATAATAAATAAGTAAATAAGTAATAATAAATAAGCCACGGAGACCGCAGTTCCTGGAGGAGTCAGTAAAATTCCTACCCATGTTTTACATCATAAATTGCAGTAAAATCTCAGCTCTCTCTATAATGAGGCACCATTGTCATAAGGCAAAAGTGTAAAGAGAAAATATGACTAAAGCTGAAAAATAGAATCTCGATTTTGGGAAATTCTTCATATCTCTTGTGAAAACATAACTTTACTCAGGTGGTATATAGGTTTTGGTGATGGAAATTGGTTTACCAAAGGTTTTAGGATCACAAAAGCAGTGAAATATATGAATACAATGGTATACATGTAAATAAATGTCTAAAACAAAATTTCTTATTGTTTTTTTTCTTTGTAAAAATGTGTTCTTTGTATTATAAATCAAAAATATATATTTACACAATATACATGTTCAGAAATAGAAAACAGACAGGTGGTGAATCCTCTCTGTAAAATAAATGACTAGTCAATACTGAGTTCACACAGTTTGAACAGTTCAACAGGTGTACATGTGCAACTGAGCTGTGTATCTGTGAAATAAATGATTACTGGTCACCACTAAGTTCACTGAAAGAAAGTTACGATTGCACACCAAAACCCGTAACAGAGATCCAGCAGGGACTATGATCAGAGCATGAGCTAACTGTGCTAACAGCTAACGTAAATAACCTACGTGCGTACCTGCATGACGCCAGACTGGAGCAGAAAGAGACCAGCTAAATGTGCTCACTCTGCTAGCGTAAATATGCTATTGCAACACAAAGTTTAGTACCTAAATACACTTACCCATCTTCAAATGGATCCCTTCTGTTTGCATCTTCCTCTTGGTCGCAGGAGTCAAAGCCTCCAGGGTCGCCTTTGTCGCCAAAATCGCCGCCACAGCTTCCTCCGTAGTGAAGTGCATCCTTTGTCATAATATCTCTCTTGTTTATTAGTTCAATTCAGTTAATTGTATACAGCCCAACATCACAAATACAAGTTTGCCTCGGAGGGCTTTACAATCTGTACACATGACATCCCTGTCCCGGGACCTCGCATCGGATCAGGAAAAACTCCCCAAATAAAGATAGTAAAAACCCTTTCACAGGGAATTACAGCACATTCAATGAATGTGACAGAAACTATTCATATAATGAGTAGTAGGCATGGTCCATGATCCAGATAGCCACGATCCATTAAGCAGAAGGAGGGAGAGAGGAGGGGCATCCCAGGGGCAGTGGGAGGAGAAAGCAGGGCCATGGCAGCTGGCAGGACCGTCTCCAGGCCGGTTCCATCAGCAAGGCCATGGCCATTAGTGAACACACCAGCGTGTTTACACAGCTCAGGTGTGTAGTTACATGCTGGTTCTTTGGGAGTTTCTTGAGTGTTCATTGGTTCGTTGATTTCACCAAATATCGGACATATGATTCAACAAATCACGGTGAAGAATTTTGTGTGACGAGACTCTTGGCACAGCGTCATATGACACGTCGATGCCCCTAACTCTTGCCTGATGAAGGTAAAATGTTGCAGGGCGCAGGCTGTGGAAGCAGGAAGTCTCCTCTTTCAGCTAGATGTAAAACCATATTTCTGCGATGTATAATCGTGAAGATATGAATATTTTAGAAACGTAGAGAGTGTCGCGGTCGCCGTTGAGGAAGAGTTAAAGTAAAATTCAACGAACAGGTATAGTCCCTCCCGTACTCAACAAAGTTTCGTACAGCCCTGGAAACTGATAAGCAGATGTGTGTAGAACGTGTCTGCAGCCCAGGGTATATCCTCAAAGTGCCCCGCGTTTCAGTGACAAATGTGCTGTGCAGGGGCATTTTGCGAGGGAGTGTGTGTGACAAAAGGAAATCGATGTAGCCTGTGCTTTAATAAATATAATTATAATTTAATAAATTATCAGAGTGAATGTGTACTAAAAGTGAAAATTATGAGGATGAATCAAATGTTGAATTATCAGAGCCAGAAAAAGGGTTAATGGCGGAAGGAGAGGGTGAGCAGGGTGGCGAGGAGGGGGAAAGTGAGGAGAGTGAGATGACGAACGAAAGCTGGCAGGACTTTGCCAAGGAGGTGGCAAAGCCGGCAGAAGGGTTCAGCACGGAGGGCACAGGCAAAGTGGGAAAAATACTGGTTCAGAGCCCCATAAGAAAAGAGAAGGCAGAGATTACGTCGGCCAGTGGAGCAGGAAGGAAAGGTGTCTGTCCTCCGGTGGATGTGTCTTGCATGGCTTTTCTCCCATCAACCCTGACCAATTGCCTTCAACATTTTCTACTTCTAAACCTTCTGCAATAGCATATTAATGCTAGCAGAGTGAGCACATTTAGCTCACGGTTCCGCATGTCCGTTACGTGTCCGTAAGACTGCATGGTGCGTAATCCTAACTATCACCGTCAACTTTATTTCAGTGAACTTAGTACTGACTAGTAGTAGTTTATTTTACAGAGGATTCACAGCTGTAGCAGCCTCCGAGTCCGTCTCTGCCTGCCACTCCCTCACAGCCATCCCCACCAGCCGGCCAGCAACAAGGGCCTGCTCCCCGACGACTACCTGCACCACAGCCAACAAAGACAGGGGCGGCGCATACTCCCCGACGACTACCCACACCGCTCCTGATTGAAAGCAACGACGGGTCGCAGGATTTGTGAGCGTTGCAAAAACACGGCATGGATGTGAGGTTTCCCTCTGCCTGCAGTCGGACAGAAACGGTTTCATTGCATGCCAGTGAAGCAAGATATATTGTAAATAGTTTTTTTCTTTTTCTGTTTTCTATTTCTGAACATTTTCTGATTGTGTAATATATATATATATATATATATATATATATATATATATATATATATATATATAATATTTTAATGTATAATACATATTTTTTTGGAAAGCAAACTGTTGTAATGGTAATTTTTAAGTTGCACACAACCCATGAAGCTTTATCTGCAGTATGAAGTCATTGCTCAGTCCCATTTTTATCATTTTGGTGAAAGGTGTGACAGACAACATTTCTACTCAAAAAAACGATAATACAAAATTTGGTTTTAGACACTTATTTACTACCATTTTATTCATATTCCACTGCTTTTGTGAACCTTCAACCACCAAAACAGTTCGTCCAGTAAAGGTATGTTGTAACAACATGAAGAATTTCCAAACTCGAGATTCAATTTTTCAGCTTTAGGGTCATATTATCGCGTCACACTTTTGCCATTAAATAGAGAGCTGATATTGTTCTGCACTTTGTTATGTAAAACATGGGTATGTATGCCATATGCAAGTGCCTTTTAAAAGGTGAATATAAGAAATTATGTAAAATCGAGAAAATGACCTCAGTCCCCAGAAGGGTTAAGTCCACAGTCCAGTCTCCCTCTAATAATCAGTCTGCCAGTCACAGGTGCTTCAAATTAGCGAATCAGGGCAGTTTCTTACACACTCACACATACTCAAATATAGACATAGTCAGACATACACAGACCAACTGCAGGCTCTTGGGGGAGAGGAAGTGAATGTAATGCTAGCATGAAGTTAGCTTGCAGGGCTGTCCAAACTTTTTTCACCGAGGGCCACAAACAGAAAAATATACGGAGGTCTGGGCCGCTCAGGTGAGGTATATCACAAAATGAATCAAATGAGGTAAATTATGCACATATATACATATATATATATATATATATATATATATATATATATATATATCACTTCAGAGGAAACTTGGCCTTTTCCAAGCTCCAGTAGAAGTCGGTAGGGAGAGAAGCTGATACTGATTCTTCAGAGAATCATCACTGCATCTCCATCAGTTCTAGTTCAGACTCTCTTCACTTCTTCTGCATCATCAGGAAGGAAGTCAAGAACAACTTCATTTATTTGTCAATGCAGAAAGATCTTGGAAGCGCTGACTGAATTCTGTCATGAGATGTGATGACAGACACATATTTCCTAATTTTAGCAGAAAGGTTGACCTCTGGAAAAGCTGCTTTGATTTCAGACAGCGTGGGGAAGAGCGCAGCGTTGACGTTACGTAGTTGTGTCTCAGAGAGACGGAGCTTCACACAGAACGGGTTCATGTGTGCATGAGGTTGTGGTGCTACCTGCCCTTTGCCTTGCAGGCTCTTGCTCAGTGTGAGATGATAAGGTCAACTAGAGGCCAGGTCTGCCCACCAGAGTGTGTCACTCAGCTCATGAAGAGGTCGGTCCTCCTCTTTCAAAAACTGGTCAGCTCAGCGCTGCAGTGGTTTTAAACCACTGCAGCGCTGAGCTGCGCACCTCAGAGAGAGGAGGTCCGTGTTTAGCTCCGCTTGAAGTTAGCTGACAAGTCTTCGTGCTCTGTGTTATGAAGTCTCGTCTGAGCTGAGCGACCTCGTAGCTGTTATGAGGCATTTTCTTGTGTTTTGTTTGGACAACAAAAATACGATTGTTGCGCTAGCAGGTTAGCTGCTGTTTGCTTGACTTTCTCTGCATTATATTTTTAGAATCTGCCGCGGGCCAATAAAAAAGGGTCCGCGGGCCGTAGTTTGGACACCCCTGTTAGACAAAATGGCTGACCTTGTGTGTATGTTTCTAACCCTTTAAGAACTAAGCCATTTTTTTATAAACTTAACTTAATTGCATACCCAAACTAAAAAGGGTGTATCTCTGTAACCACAAGGTCGATTTGAATAATTTGCATTAAAATAAACAGTAACACCTGTGAGATATTGTTCAAATGTGTTAATACCACTATATATGTTACTGTTAAAGAGTAAATGAAGATGGCACACGGCACCAATTAAAAGTTCCAGGTTCACCTAAAAAAAGAAAGCACATTCAGGATGATTATCTATTAGGAATGATGCATCAGCCTGCCTAGGCCTCTTCCAGTGATAGCACAATATGTGAACAGTCTCTCTGCAAAGTCTTACTTTGAAGTGAAGCAGAACAAAATTAGAGTTTTTAGTAAAGGCAGTTTAGGCGAGGTCTACAAATGGGCATTTGGGCCCCATTTTAATTTTCTCATGTAGCAAACAATATATTTCACTTGTATATTACGAATGTTGTTCAATACATACAAATACAGCTTTTTTTTTCGAATTCAATATTGTTTCACATCCAGATCCCCTTAAAGAGAATGTCGACCTTCATCTGCAGAGGACATATCTAAACTATTTCCAGTCTGCAGTCCTGGCCGTCTGTGTGTATTCAAAGTGAGTCTGCTGATACATTTAACTTCAAAGGCTTCAGTGAGACACTAGGCATATCTCAACTATGTTCAGATTGCAGGTGTATGTGATGTACTTCTATGTCCACAAGATGGTGCACAAGAACCAGCTATCGTTGGTAACTGCGTGTTTAACGTTACATTGCAAGTCGGCATCTAATGCAGACTTACAGAAAGGGTTCTTAAAGTGCTCAAAATGTCTGCCAGAGAGCCTTCAAGCACTCGACGACGTGACATTGGGCCCTATACCTTCACAGAGTTGGTTGAAGCTCGTCTCAAAGTCCGTGAGTCCGTAAGGGTGGAGATTGGAATTGGGCCACAACCTGATTGAAATGTTGTAGTTGAGAAGTCAGTTTGTAATGAGCCCGTTTGACCACTCGGTGGAGCTACAACACAGACGGGGACAACCAGGAGGCTTTATCTGAGCACTGGCTCTGATTGCTGAGCAGCTTCTACATCTTGAAGACATGAACATGAGTGATGGAGTGCAGTGAGAATATGACATCTCAACATCATGGCATGAAGATGGACCAAATGATGATGCATCTATATCACAAGCATGAACAATGGCATTTTCTGAGGCAGAAACTGTAAATTTATATAATGTATTAAAAACTTCCTTCAAAGTATCCTGGAATGAAATGTATTACAATGCGTATATATAAAGTGGAGGAAAACCTCTGGGTTATTGGCATTTGGTTGTTTTTTGTTTTTGTTTCCAGACACATTTTGAACGAGCTTCTTCATGTGAAGAAGTAAAAGTCCCTTTTATTAACTAAAAGATTTGCTAAATCCTGGGAGGTCATGTGGAGCAATGTTCAAAAATCCAACGAGTTCTAATAAAAATGATTTAATAAAAGGTGATTACAGAACAGCTTATACAGACAATGGACCGATGACCAGATCCTCCCACAGTTCCTGCTGCCTCCGCGTTCGGCATAAAGAAGCCCTATTCTCTCGCGTGCGTGTTAGGCCCTTCCATAGGTTAGTTCTTTCCTCCTCTTAACACTTTTGCACAGTCTCTGTGTTTGTTGGCCCTGCGGTATCAGGGGTGGAGTTATTCTTCTCTTCTCAAGGTAGATTCTGCCACAAAACAGTCCGCTCAACCGAAGTCCTTCTACTTCCGGTGTCTCAGCTTCCGGTGTCTCAATGTCTCACTCCGCCGCCTGAACAGCAGAACAAAAGGAACTATTTATTCTTCTTAAAGAGACAGTCCCACTGGCTCCCACATGCAGTATGCAAACTTTATTTTAAAATCCATTCACTATCGGTAATAAATCATTATATAGTAGTTAAAAAAGTAACCTTCTGCATACAATTACATATCCTTCATAATAATAATATCCCTTATTAATTATAAACATTTATTTATTATACATGTGCAAGTCCAATTTTGACAAACTAAACTATTACAACTCTACATAACTTTATGCTCTATAGTATGTTGAATGTAAATGTCTGTGAAAAGACTGAGACTCATGAGTCCCCTTTCCACTTTCCAAAAATAAAGACCAGGGACCCATTCCTCGTACGTGGTTCAACGAAGTCGATTAAATGTCCTATTATCCAACTTAAATTCCCCCGATGATTGACGTCAGGCTATGTCGGTTTCTCAAAGGCTGATCCACACTCAAACAGTCTCGTTAATTCGAACCAGACGTCAGTCATCTGGATAATTGCGCGTGCCTGTTCCTCTTCAAAAGGGGAAATAGTCGAGCACTGAATCCATGATCTTCTAACGCTACAAATAAACTCAAAGGACAAGCCACGTTTTTCTCCGCTGTCAAGCAGGAGATGATCATGAACGCATATCAGGAAGTCAAGACCATAATCATGGCATGTTGGGAAAATGTATCGGCTAATTTTAAGTGCTCGTACAGGAAGTCATCCTGATGTGAGAACGGATCTTGGCGATATAGAAGAACTCTCCTTCATCTCTGAGGAAGGTAGCTGGCATTTTTGTCCGGTGGGAGTGGCCAGCTTATCCAGTGAATTTAAGTTAACCTGCTCCAGCGCAGGCTAAGGGATTTGGATGTGTTGTTATGGTGATTTTTCCAAACTTTCTTCGTGGAACCGAAAAGCCTGACCTGCGTTATCTTATCCTGAAAATTATCCGGCTAACTCCGTAAGCCAGGTACGAGGAATCGGGCCCAGATACAAAAATGAAAGATTTTTTGGGCAAACAACATTTCCCAACATGAAAGACTCCGTTGAAGCCATCGTCACACTGCCAGGAATAAAACTCTGGGGATTAAATGTTGTCGCCTTTATTTTGTTATTGTCGGCCTATGAGGAGACTTTGAAGTATTACCAAAATCCCAGGTGGTCATGGGAAGTGAAAGTCCAGAATGCAATGAGTTATAATTAAAAATTATTTAAAGGTTGATCACAAAAACGGCTAATGCATTCTCGATTGAGGCCCTCTCTTTTCCCACAGATTCACAGTCTGTCCCCCGTTTCCTGCCGCCTTCGTGATCCAAGAGGAGTCCCTGCCAGTCAACGCGTATTAGTTCATACCGGACATTTACGGAGCTTAAGGCCCTTTCTTTGGTTTAGTTCTACCCGCTTGTGTCCGTTGGCCAAAGTGTTTTCAGGAGCCCGCTATTCTTCTTCTCCTCAGAAAAAGGGTAGATTCAGCGCAACTTCCGGTGTTTTAATGTCCAGCTGCCTCGCCTTCAGCCGAATAGGGGAACTACACTTCCTTCTAATAAAACAGTCCACTGGCATCCACATGCATTATGCAAACGTTGTTTTAAAATCCATTCACACATTAATCATTAAACAGTAATACAAATCGTGACCTTCATATGCATACAATTACATATCCTTCACAATAATATCCTTTATTGATTATCATCTCTTATGCATTGTACACAAACAATTGTTCTACATGCGCAAGTCTAGATTTGACCAACTAAACTTTAAAAACAGAAAGACAAACAGATTAAGTCTAAAAAAAATACTGGAGTCAGCTCATAAAGAAGCTACAATATGTAGGTATTTTAACTACAGGGAACATGTTCTCCTACAAATATCCAAAAATGTATACATGTGTGCCTGTGCAAGCTGCTGCAGTGCAGAACCTGTTTAGGCAACACCACTACTTGACAGAAAAACATTGTTTTGGAGGAAATAACTATATAGGTGACTTTCGTCATGAAAGTAAATTTCGTAACAAAAGTAAATAAATTATGTTCAGTGTGTCCCCAAAACTCCTCCCAAGACAGACTTTGTCACCTGACTTCCTTCGAGGCAGCCCTGCACGTTCTGGCTCAAGATAACATCTGAATTATAGTGATTTCTTTCTTCTTTTTTTTTTTTTAATAAAAAAATAATAAAATATCAACCTGCATGCACGATAGGAGTTGTAAATTTTGGGCCGGGCTGTTCTCATACAGTGTTGGTGGCTATACATAGGATATTGAATCTGCTATAATTCAGATGTCCCACAAAATCTATTTGTATGTCAAATATATATTTGTATTTAAGGAAAATAACGTTTTTTGAAAATGATATACAAAACTCTGGAAAATTACAAACATTATCTGAAAGAAAGTTGACGGTGATATTTACGATGGCCATAACGTGCCTTAACGGAGATGCAGCACGGACTATGAGCTAAATGTGCTGACTTTGCTAACGTGAATATGATATTGCAAAATAAGTTTAGTAAATACACTAACTCATCTTCAAATGGATCTCTTCCGTTAGCATATTCCTCTTCGTCGCAGGAATCAAATCCTGTCGTCCTCTTCGCTACTCACCAAAATCCCCCCACTGCTTCCTTCGTAGTGAAGTGCGTCCTCGCCATATTCTCTTTCTCCTGTTTATGAACCTCAGGTGTGTAGGTAGGGTCTTGGAGGTACTTTGTGATTTCTTGAGTGTTCATTGTTCAGTTTTTTTCACAAAAGTCGACAGACACACGAGTCAACAAATCACGGTGAAGGATTTTGTGTGACGAGCACTTTCGGCACCACGTCACCTGCCCCCATCGCTCTCTGTGAATCGCCTTCGAGCTCACGGGAGGAAGGAAACGGAAAGCCTAATGGTTCCTCTGTCAGGGGTCCCCAAACTTTTTCCTGAGGGCCACATAACTTTTCCCTTCTCTGATGGGGGCCGGGGTCAGTTTGAAACAGAAAGTGTGACGATCGCAGGGGTGCCTAAATGTAAACATTTATTGTTTTCCAGAAAGCCACACATAACCAAATATTAATAACCCTTTCCGGGATCTTCACAGAAAAAAGTCAGTAAATAAATAATAACCAAATAACCCTCTCTGGGTTCTTCACAGAAAAAATAAAGTCGGGAAATATCTCTTACCTAACCTTTTCGCCATTATTCCGTTCTATTTGACAGGGGCTAGTCTAGGATTTGCGTGGCCAGACTGAAAAAAAATCATAATACGTCTCTGGTACTGTTTAGGGGGCCGGGCCAAATGTGGAGGCAGGCCGTATCCGGTCCACGGGCCTTAGTTTGGGGACCACTGCTCTAGAATTTGAAACTTATTTCTGCACCGTTTTATCGCGGAGATATGAATATTGTAAAACGTGGATCTGCGTTGCGAGTTTCGTAAGTGTAAACAGGAAGTGATATGGGAAACGACCATAGAAAGCTTATGAAAGCTGCCTCTGTTGACATGTAGTTTTGTGTGAACCTGAAGTTTGATAGATTCAATCTGACCCGATTACAGACCTTTTTCACCTGAGATTGAATGATAATTTTGAATCAAGAAGATACTATTCAGGTACAACCTGTGGCCTCTCCCCAGATACAAAAACATCCGGCTCTACACTACCAGAGCGTATCTTGGTAAAAGAAACATACTGTTTTGGATACATTAAGTTGTAAACGGCATTGCTTTAACCATGCAGTTACATGAACCATGGAGTTAATGAGTTAATTTGCAACTTGTCCCATTTTGCTTCCATGCAAGTAAATTACATTGTCCAGTGTTTCCCTTACCGGCCTAATGCCGTGTTCACACCGGACGCAGCAGTTTACTCGCGCGAGTAGAAAGAGGGCGTTCACACCAAACGCGAATTCGCGGCGCGACCAAAGGGGCGTGGTTTAGCTCTGTCGCTTGCCTCTGTGAGAGACAAGCGACGAAGCTTTCATTTCCGCTATCGACCATGGAATAAATAACCACTAGTTCTGCTTCATACTTGTTGTGGAAGTCCCAAACATGTGGGAACATGAAACGCCCTCGTGTTCGGGTTCATAACATCATCCGTAGCCGCACACAGCTCGGTGAATTTCACCGACTCCTCCAGGAACAGCGTCTCGCGTATCTCCGTAAAACGATACCGATTATGCCATCCACCATGGAAATAACCACTAGTTCTGCTTTATACTTTTTGTGTAAACTCCACATATGTCGGAACATCAAACTCCATGGTGTCTGGGTTCATACTATTGTCCGTAGTCCCACAACAGCGTCTCAATGAAGCCGCTGTCAGCGCTGGTTCAGGCGGAGCAGCAGCAGTTTCATTCAGAAACGGGGAGACGGCGGTGGTGACGGGCGGAGCTTCTCAACGCTGATTCTCAACGCTGATTCTCAGCGCTGATTGGCTGCCGCAACTTTGTGTCACGCGATTTCTCCGCCAGAGTTGGGAGAATTCAACTCACGCGAATTCGCGCCGCGTCCTTCGCTTTGTTCGCCCCAGGGCAAACGTTCTGTTCGCGCCGCCTCCAACGCGTCTATCTCGCCGCCCCGCGAATAAATCGCAAATTCGCGCCGCGTTCGGTGTGAATAGAAACCTTCCGCCCCCTTGTAATTTTCTCGATAGTGCCAGTGTAACAGAGTTGATCAGGGCATTCATTTATTCTGCAGAAGACAATAAAACACAGACATTGCCTTTTGGTCTTCTTCCCTGCACATCAGCTTCCTCCAAAAGTATAAAACTTAAGTGCTAAAACATGAATCATGACAAAAAGGGGAAAACTACCACCCCAAGTGAACTAAATAAATAACTGCGTGAGCTAGAGTGACTGAGCAGAAACAGCGAAAATTCCAACATTAAACAAAAGAAAACACATACCTGCAGAAGACAATAAAACACAGACATTGCCTTCTGGTCTTCCTCGCTGCACATCAGCTTCCTAGACACGCAAAGCAACAAAATGCATGAAGGGAAAGTACTTCAGGGCGACCGGATGTAGCTCATACAAACGGCGCCAAAAAGACCAAATGGAACAAAACCTATACTTTTACCGTCTAAAATAATGACACAACAGATGGACAACGTGATCATATTAGCGACCATTACCGTGTGTGACAAACGGTTACTTTTTTTAAAAGAATATAACGAAATAATGCTAACTTACCTCCAAAAGTATGAAACTTAAGTGAGGGAGAGACGGGACTACGGGAGCCTAGGAGGCACCGAAGAGGTGAAACACAATTTCCACAGGAAACAGATTTAACTCTTCAAAATAAAATACACACACACACACACACACACACACACACACACACACACACACACACACACACACAAACACACCTCAACAGGATTGTTGAATAATAAACAAAAATAAAATATAATACATTGAAAATAAGAAATGACAGTGTATTTATTTATCTTATCCACACGACAGCTTATCATTTATGTATCTACATCAGGGATTCCCAAAGTGTGAGAGGAAAAATGTAATGGTGGTCTAATGGTGTAATAATTAATATTAAACATAATAAAAAAAAAAATGAAGTAGGATTTTTTTAATTATAAAATGTCCCTTTGTAAGATTGGGAAAAAAAGAGGAAATATGATGACAATTGTCTGGGTCTGGGCTTCACTTGGATTGGAATGCAGATTGCCCGAAGCCACAGTGCGTGTTGTGCAGTGAGGTTCTGGCTAACTGCTGTCTGAAGCCTCTTATTTGCGCCGCCACCTGAACACCAGCATGCCAGTGCAAGTCAGAAGCCCCTTACATTTTTAGATCCAAATTGGAAGAGTCACAAAACAGCCAAAAACAATTGCAGTCTCATTCATGTGAGTCTCTCAAAGTGAGTCTCTCACTTTCTCCCTCTCCCTCTCTCTCTTGCTGCAGGCTGAGCCACCTGCGCTGCATGTGAACATCCTCATATGGACTCCTCCTTTTTTATTTATATCTGTTTCTGATTCTATGCATGTGCCACTCTTTGTTCTTTACGTGCTTACTGTGTTTAAGTAAATACATGTGAAATGCAATCTGCCTCTGAGCCTGTGCGTGTGTCCTCGCCATGCAGGGAGCTGTGTGACTGAGCTGTGCGTTTGAGCTGTGCGACGCCGTGGAAGGCGCTTAAAGTTGAGAATATTTAAACTTTTAAGCGCGTCGAAAAAACGCTCGAAAAACGCGTCGCGCGGCATTTAAAAAGCGCGCATGAAAGGCGCGCCGTACCAGAGGAAAACAATGGTTTTGCTAGCGACGCGTTTTTTGAGAGTCGCGTCTGGTGTGAACGGACCTTATTGCTCTTTAAAAGTGACGCCTTGTGTAACTGACATTTATACAGCGGACTAAATCTTGTAACAAACGCCACGCGCGAGCAAACAGTTCTCGCATTGGTCCGATTTTATGCGGCTATAAATAGGCTCTGTTGTGTTTTTTTTTTTTAAGGTGTTGGGGATTGGGGGTGCGTGAACCCGGTCGGGATGTAGAAGGGGGTGCGTGGCCTAAAAAGTTTGGGAACCGCTGCTCTACATGGTTGCGTTAACACTTCTCTGATCTCTGTATCGCGCACAGCGGAGTTCCGCCCCGATGCGCACAGACACACAGCAGCGGACAGAGAGCGTCGACAAATATGTGGCGTGAAAAGCAGACAGCTAATCTGCGTTTTAAACGCTCCCAGGGTGAAGATGCAACAGCAGCTCTCCTGTGAGGAGCAGCTCTCTGAACCCAGAGCAGCTCTCTGAACCCGGAGCAGCTCTCTGAACCCAGAGCAGCTCTCTGAACCCAGAGCAGCTCTCTGAACCCAGAGCAGCTCTCTGAACCAGGAGCAGCTCTCTGAACCCGGAGCAGCTCTCTGAACCCGGAGCAGCTCTCTGAACCCGGAGCAGCTCTCTGAACCCAGAGCAGCTCTCTGAACCCGGAGCAGCTCTCTGAACCCGGAGCAGCTCTCTGAACCCGGAGCAGCTCTCTGAACCCGGAGCAGCTCTCTAAACCCAGAGCAGCTCTCTGAACCCAGAGCAGCTCTCTGAACCCAGAGCAGCTCTCCTGCTCCAGGTGAAAGAGCCAAAGTGCTCGTGTCTTCTACCAACAATGAGCTGCTGGCTTCACATATTACAAAAGTACAAAGTACACGGGCATAAAACTAAGTCATTAATAAATACATGGAGGAATGCCCGTACTTTCGGGTAAATGTTTACATTACGCCGTTAACAGGTTCCCCTTGCTTACTCGCAGATTTTTGGCCGTTTTGCCAGAAGTCTCCGTGAGGTTCTTTCTGCTGCTGCGTCTCTCAAAACAGAAAACGGCTCTCAGCTCAAGGTTGAGCATGAATTGTATCAAATCTACGACCCCGTTTATAAAAGAAGTGAAGAGGCTCACTGCTCCACTAATACTGATACGTGATGGCTCACATATCTGCACTCATTCGGTTTTGTTTGGCAAAAAAAAAAGCTTATTGTTTTCCACAATGAGCTATTTAGTAGTAACTAAATATGAGTAATTTTTTGCACAGATATAACTTTATTTTCATTGTTTTAAGTGATTTCATTTTTTTTTTATTGTCTGATGGAGCAATCTGATTTACTTGAAAGTGATTGCAATTTACTTTTATGTTATTTATAAAAGCACAGATGGAGTCACAAAATTAAGTTATTTATAGAAAAAGTTTGAGAACCACAGCTTTAAGTGTCGGTGTCGCCGCATTGGCTCTGAAGCTGAATTACATTGGATGAAGGGCGAAAGGACTGGTATTTAAATGGCAGATAATTTGCTCGGCTACCAACTTCTATGCAACCTTTGATACTGTTGGCAGGATACTGATGGGTCTGTAACTAGAGGTAGAAAGGAGATCTCCCTTTTTTTTATACTGGAACAACAGCAGCCGTCTTCCAAACACTGGGAAACATGCTCTGAGAGATTGAGAGGTTGATGATTTTGCTGATGGGATCTGTTAGAGTTTTGCTATGTTCTTTGCGCATCACTGCATCCATACCAAACATCTTTTGTTTGGGATGGTTTAAGAGAACTGATTATTCTTGTGACCTCTGAGTGACATTTCTTATGCTGGAAGTCGGCCTCAATGAATTTACTGCACAGACATGTGTATTATCAGGGGAGCAACATTTAGCAATGGCGGCTACAGAATCAATGAAAGTGATGAGTGAAAGTTTTTACTTCTTCAGCTGGATCATTTGACAGTTTTCCGTTAATGTTAAGTTCCTGCAGCTTCCTTACTTTGTTGGAATGTCCTGTTAGCTTGTGTAACTGATCCCAGATCATTTTAGTTTTACCTTTTCTATTATAGTCAGGAAAAATCTGCTTTAGCTTTTATTAATTTTTTTACCACTTAGTTCCTCACCATAGCAAAAGGTTGTCTGTCATGGCTCTATTTATTTTTAATTGCAGTTTTTAAAGACACAATCCCGCTCTTAAAGCAATGTGTATGCATATTGAATACGTACCTCTGTAAGAACTCCAGTGTAGATGCAAGTTCCACTGGATAGTCGATGCTGTGCATAATCTGGAACGCCTTGGTGAAGCTGGGAAGCTGCATGTTGACAATGACCTGGTCCACCGCTACCATGAGTACAGCCGCACAAGTTTCATCACTTCCTGCCAGGGTTTGGCTCAGAATACTGCCTGCTCTGCTGGATGGGTCAGTTTGAACAAACTGAAAGTACCGCAGGATTCTTCTGAACTTGGTGCCTGTGGACTCTTCAAAGCTGAGATCAGTCTGGACTGGAATGAGGCTTAATTTCAGGGAACTAACAGATGTTAGTTCCCTGAAATTAAAATCCTTCCAGTTTCCTGGACGAGGAAAGACCACTATTTCCTCTTCCATTTCTTCTGTCTCTTCTCTGTGAGGGAAACGTCTCCACCATCAATGTTTCCATTTTATTTTTTTAAATTTTTATTGGCCTAGGGTTAATGCAGCCATATGCATCTTTACGTTTTTTCTTTGCATGGTCTGGGCTGCCACTTTTCGGAAAGCCTTTTCTGGGGAGCTTGGAGTCGTCTGTAGTTATCTGGCCGAGATATGAATTGTTGCACAAGTGAGTCATACCCAGTGCCAACAACCTGGCCCTCAATCTCATCTCGGAAGGATGTGGGGTACCATCTTCCTTGCTATTTCAGTGATGTGCCTTTTTCCTGGTTTCTTGCACACAGTCAGTATTTCAGCAACAATAATCCTAATAACCTCCCTTCTCTCTGCTGCAGACGGCCTCTTCTCAGTATCCAATAACTTTATTGTACTTGAGGGCATCTTACTCCAGTGTACGGCAAGGCTGTAATGCCAGCCATTATCTCCTCTGGCTAAAGGTGAGGACACATTCTCTGATGTAGTGGGTGAGGTTTGACTTCTCATGGCTATGACCGAAGCTGAGCTTCTTGTGGCAGTAGCCTTCGGCGTAGAGTGATCGCTGGTGACGGAATCATCAATGTCACTAATGAATGAATCTTCACCAGTGCTTGACGCTATAATTAGGCCAGTAGCCATTGAGGAGGAATCATCCTCGTCTCTCATCACTGCGGGTGAACTTAAATAACACAGATGCAACTATGTCAATATCATTCATTTAAAATTATATAACATTTCTATGTACATAATAGGATGTAACAAAACACAATTAACAGCCTAACATACAACTCAAGGACTGATTGTCCTTCAATAAATATGATATATTAAAAATACAATTTTGGGTTAGCTGCTTTTTTAACCAAAGTATGACAGACTTCACACCTGTGAGAAATTCCTTTCGGAGAGCACCTGTGTCCACTCCCGCCTCCCCAAAGAAGGTTACGATTAGAGTAGCAGTGGGTGAACAATTTTGTTCCCGATGCCACTGCAGGAGGCTTCTCTCCAGAATGTTAGTTCTCGATATCTGTATGTTGAATTGTTTCTCTCTGTCAACTCTTTGATGAATAGTGCCCAATACGTCATCAGCACTACCAAACAAAACTCCAAGTTAACGAATGTTAACTAACAATGTTAAATACAAAAACTATGTATGATGAAGAAGTTTATGTATTGAGACAACACAGTATTTATCTTTTTAGATCTGTGCTTCTCTATTTTCCAGACTCGTTTCAGTCTCAGCCATCATATGGTCTTCTGTTTCTCTAAGAAAACAAGGGAGACGTGTATAAGTAATAATCGAAAAAGTACTTTAAGTAACAGATACATTAAATGTACAGATACAAAGAAATGTAACATCTCAAATACCTTTCTCCACACATGCTAGCATGGATCTTAAGAAACTGTGGTGAGAATCTAGAGAAACAGATAGGACACGGAACCTTCTGATAAAAATAGAACAGTTTGAATATTAGCAACTACCTCAAACAAAACAGTAAATGTATGCATTTCACAATGCAACGCAACATTAAGTACCGTACCTCGTCAACAGTCGTCTGTGTATCACACTGTACAGGGGAGGGGGATGTCACAGAAACTATCTGGGCCTCACTTTGACATGCCTAAGATGATCACAAACATGCTGTGGTATAAATCACTGGACAACAATCAAAACGTAAAGTTAGTTGGACTTACTTGCAACATCATATACATTTCATAGCTACATTTACCTCAATATTGTGAATGTATTCTTTAAATCCCGGGTGATCATGGGAAGTAATAGTCCGGAATTCGATGAGGTATAATTAAAAAGTATTTAATAAAAGGTTCATCACAAAAACAGCTTATGCATTCTCGCTTGAGGCCCTCTCTAGCTCACAGATTCAGTCTGTTCCCCAGTTACCTGCCGCCTCTGTGGTTCAAGCCAGCCCCTTCCAGTCTTGCGTGTTAGTTTATCTCACTCACAGAGCTTAAGGCCACTCATTGGTTAGTTTTACGGCATGCGATTGGCTAAAAGTCCCACAGGGGCGGAGTCTCTCTTTGGCACAGGTTTTGAAGATGGCTCCATAACATTCATGTTTTCCGGTACCTGAAGTCCTCACTCCGCCCTCCTGTGTTTACTAACGCAATATTTGACCGAGAAGGAATTGTTATTCAGTTTTATATGTTACAACTGATGAGACTACAGCTTTCAGTCAACCTTCCACAGACTCTCTTCACCTCCCCCCACTGTGCCTGATAAGAACAGTAGAGATTCCCCAGACCACAGGTGGTCCAGTCCCCTTTGTTCTTAAAACCAAATGCTCCCTTGTAAAACCCCCAATCACATTCTATGTGTAAATTACCATGTGACCCTCAGCATACTAGTGGCTCTGTGACCTGATAGATTATTGTCTATCTTAAGCATTGCAATGTACACATGGACATCATTACACAGTAATAAAAATGACCTTCATATGCATACAATTACAAATCCCTCATAATAATATCCCTTATTAATTATCATATTTCATGCATTGTAATCTACACATAAACAACTCATTTTACATAGACGTGCAAGTCCACATGTGACAAACTAAGCTTAAAAAACACTACAATTCCCTCTCTTTATACTATTCCATAGTATAAACATCTGTAACAACTCTGTATTCATCATCCGCAGTACATACATCTTAATACATTCTCGTGTCATATACCTGTGGAAGAAAAATTCCATTTCCCTCTCTAAACCGTATAAAATATACGGTTTCAAAACGCAATATATCAGTGTGGTTCTATTCATCACACAGGCAAAAATATTAAAATCAGGAACATTTATGTGTTTTCTATGTCTGCATATCTATCTACGTGTATGTGTGTCTCTAATGTTCTCGGGGGTGTTGATGCATGTCTCACTATGCATGTCATGTAAGCCCTGAAACCCTTCGCTCCTCTTCAGACATCTCCAATTTTTGCCCCTTCTTACAACCGGTCACGCTCGTACTCCTCCATCGTCTCCCTCCGGTCTCTGTCGACTCGTCCTTCTGACTCCATGTTTCTTGCTCCCACCATCTCCAGCAGTCTCCATCTCCAGTTATCTCGAAAAAAGATCAGAACAACAGGTTCAAACACTGCATCATGATCATTTAAACTCAAACCTCAGTGTGTTGTTCTATTACTAAAGTTGTATGATACTCCCTCATACTACCTGCTCCCAGTGGGTTGCAGCTCTCTGATGTGACACCCGGAGTCTCTGGTCTGACGGTGAAGCCTTCTCGTAATGGAGGTCGGTGATGAAGTGACGGGTGTGGCTGTGGAAAGAAATGTGACCCTGTCCAACAGGCGTGAGATAGCCAGGGTGTTGAAATAATTTTGAACCTCCACAGTACCTCCCTTTATCTCCACTGGCTCCATGGATCCAGCTAGGGTGGGGTAAGTGGACCGGGTGGGTTCTGGGGACGATGGTTGTGATGTTTTGGCTGCGTCTGCTGGCGGCTGCTTCATCTCCTCCTTCGGGGTTGCTTCTTCCAGCGGGGTCTCTTCTTCTTGGGTTTTCCTGGGGGTGTTTGCCTCCACTAGCGCCATGCCATGGAGCAACAATCGTGCATCTATGATGGCTTTGTTGGATTCATCCACGGCCATCGAGGAGAACGAGTGCCATCCTTTCCTTTTCTGCCTTTCCTCTGCTGCGCTGTTCCTCTGCTCGAGTACTTTCATTAGCCCCATCTTCTGGTCTTTCGTGGGCTCCTGCTGGGTTGTGAAATCCAATAAACCCTCATCATGCCATGATTGGATGCTTTTCCTCAGTCTTCTGTCTGCCTTTCCCCTTTTTTTCCCGTCCCTCATGGTCAGGACTGCATCACAGGCACCATTAACCCATGATGGAGAATTCATTGGCCCAGACATCTTGAAAGAATCAGGTGCTGACTTTGGCTTATATAAGGAAATGTAAATGTTGAAGTAAAATAAAAATATAATGTGTCTAATGTGCAAGTGTAGTGTGATTGGAAGGAAACACAGCTGGTTAGGGCTCAGGGGGAAACCGTATCACACTGCCATCGAGCTGGACAAGAGAATAACAATCACACACAATACGCAATTGAATGGCTACAATATCCACTTTTGCCAACTCAGAATCCATGCATCCAGGAAAACTACCTTTGCACGTTTGGCATTGTGCCTTTGGCATATTCGATGGCATCTGGAGATAACGGATTTTAATCAAACTCATATTGCAAAGGCATATTGTGTGTTTTTCCCTGCCCGCTGTAACACACCGAATTTGGAGGACTCATAATTAGTCTCCTTTTACCCTGACCACCTGTAAATGCAACATTTAGATCATTTCAGTTGTTGTTTGGGCGAGTTATTTGAATGGAAATGTAATGGAAGTTATAACAAGTTTTCTCCACCTGTAGCCTCTGCTGTTATGTGGTGTGGAGGACCCAAACGCACGCTCACGCAGCAGTTTCAATATCCAAGTGAGGCTAAAAGCAAGCTTATAGGGTTCAACTCGGGCAACATGTACATATAAGGCAGCATCGGCTTCTGTCTGACTGGGTCGGGAAAGGTCAAGTGCCATTGGTCTGTGGAACCGAAACCACAGAGTGGGAAGTTGGAGTTGTGCGGTTTCTCAGCCCAGACACACACACTCTTTTGCATGAAGCAAGCTTATCGCAAACAGATTATTCAGTTAAACTATATAAAATCATTAAATTCTCTTCAGTCCCCCTTTTGACCTCGGTTTCCCCCGAGGTCAACCATAAGCCTAACACAATGATTTCTACAGCGGCACATCGTCTTGGAGCAACAAAGGAATAGAGGTATAGTGCTCATTAAATTGGCTCATTTGATAAGCGGGAGAGGCTAGTGGCATCTTCCCTTCAATGGCTGTAACGATGACGCGTTACACAGTGAGCGGAGACAAGTAATACAGCAACATCCACAGAGCACAAGCAAGGCAGCGAATATTGCAATGGACACTAGTACTGACTTGACTAACTCAGAATATTTACTGAATGCTCCTGCAAAAGGGTCCCACATGGAGGAATCTACGCCTGGATGGGATTTTATCTCTACCGTTCCCCACCCCTTCACTTTCTGGATTTAACAACCAACCGTGACCTTCGTAAATTTCTGGCAATTGCTCAGGGTACACAAAATCTATCAAGCGTCTATTGAGTGCGAACGTGGATTAAACCTTCATTAAAACCTGGGTCTTAAACCCTAACAGTTTCTTGCTGTTGAAAACCTGGGTCTTACACCCTAACAGTTTCGTCTATTGATGAGATGCGGATTGGCACTCCGTTGTCGGAGGGGAGAACCGTTCCTCTCCCACCCCCTTTAGTCCTCTTCTTTCTTTTGTGACAAAGGGTAGACTGACTTTGTTTGTCTGTCAAATCTGGAACGCATACAGTTCACCAATGCATAATAGTTTTTGTGTGGGAGGTGTTTCATACTCACTTCCTCTGAGCATGGCTGCCCTGGTCCTGGGAATGGAGTACCTGTGCACAGCTCAAACGGGGTGTAACCAGTGGATGAGTTAACTGACATGCGCACTGACATCAGGGCTATTGGCAGTGCCGCCACCCAGGTCAGCTTTCTGTCCCTGCACATCTTTCCCAGCTTTGATTTCAAAGTCCTGTTCATTCTTTCTTCCTTTCCCTGCAATTGAGGATGGTACACAGACCCAAATCGGTGCTTCAGGCCCAACATTTGCTCCACCAGTTGGAGATCTTTGTTCTTAAAATGGGTCCCATTATCGGATCGGATTTTCCTAGGGAACCCATGTGTTGGAATGTAATGGTTCACCCGTGCTTTAATAACTGAGGACGCATCCTCCCGGCGACAGGGGTACGCTTCAGGCCAGCCGGTGTATGCATCCACCAGTACCAGCAAGTAACGTTGCCCCCCCACACTTTCCAACATGTCAGTATAATCCATTACTACTTCCTGTCCAAGAAGTTTTGGTATTCTTTGTTTACCGCTGCCCACTCGCACCGTGGGTCTTACATTGAACATCATACATGTCTCACATTCTCCTAACGCGTCTTGTATAGTCTCTGTCATGAATGTATGCCACCATGATGAAAGAAGTCGCTTAACTTCTTTCTGAGCAACATGTCCTGGTCCATGTGCTGATAAAATCAAGTCTCTTAGCAACTTGGCTGGTGGGATGGGCAGACCCTCAGGGGACTGCCACAGACCTTCTTCCGTCTTTGTGCCTCCCGCCCCCTTCCAGGCTGACCTTTCCTCAGACGAAGCCTGTTTTTGGTGATTTATGATCACGTCTCTTCCCAGCAAAACCATTTCTGTACGAGTCTCATCTACCCTTTGCAACATCATGGTAGCCTGATATCCTCCTGCCTTCGACTCAAATTTTTCTGACGCTTTTATTTCTGTAGCTGCTCTTTTTTTACAGCAATGTGGAGAGCCCTCCCCCATTCCTTCGGCAGCGTTTACTCCCTCATGAGTGTATGTGATGTTGGCCTGTGTGATTATCTGTTCAATTCGGTTCTGGCGTGTGGATGTTAGCGTGAAAGACTTTCCAGTAACATACGCCACTGTGCTGTGGGATGTTAGAATCAGTGGATGTCTCAGCACTATGTGTAAAGTTTTTAAAATGACCTTTGCAAGTCCTGCGGCGTATTGAGTGCATGATGGGTGCCTCTTTTCAATGGGTTCCAACAAAATGTGTCTCTGCCCCCTTTTTCTGAAAAAGCACACCGGAAACAGAACCTGCTTTCTCAGAAACATCCAGATAGAAGGGAATGGAATAGTCTGGGACACAAATGGGCCTAAGTCTTTGGCTTGGTATGAGGCAGCAATGGCAAGGGTGACATTATTATCAAAAAACACTCCATAAACTTTCACTGTTATGCCGATGATACTCAACTATATCTGTCGATCAAGCCAGATGAAACCCACCAGGTTGCCAAACTTCAAGCGTGTCTTAAAGACATCAAAACCTGGATGACCTGCAACTTCCTGCTGCCTGGAACCAGGGGGAGGACCGCGGTCCTCCCCCTGGTTCCAGGCAGCCACGCCCTGCTGATGCAACCATGGCCCTGCTGATGCAACTGGCCTGGAGCCCTGCCAACCCCTGCTGATGCAACCATGGCCCTGCTGATGCAACTGGCCTGGCGCCGGTCCTGCCAGCTGCCATGGCCCTGCTTTCTCCTCCCACTGCCCCTGGGATGCCCCTCCTCTCTACCTCCTTCTGCTTAATGGGTCGTGGCTATCTGGATCATGGACCATACATACTACTCATTATATGAATAATTTCTGTCACATTCATTTGAATGTGCTGTAACTCCGTTACGTTATTCATTCTGGCCACGTGACATCTATTGCTTCTGTCCATCCGGGAAGAGGGATCCTCCTCTGTTGCTCTCCCTCAGGTTTCTTCCCCTTTTTTCCCTGTGAAAGGGTTTTTACTATCTTTATTGGGGGAGTTTTTCCTGATCCGATGTGAGGTCCCGGGACAGGGATGTCATGTGTACAGATTGTAAAGCCCTCCGAGGCAAACTTGTATTTGTGATGTTGGGCTATACAAAATAAACTGAATTGAATGCGGAAAGGAACTCTCACAGCAATACTGTTCCTTCTGGGATGGGTCTAAATTTACAGAGAAAACCACACCCTCTGTCCATCATATGACATTGTGAGTCTTGATCCGAAGAGCAGTAGTGAATCTGCCCATCAGGAAATGTCAATATCAACCCATCAGGGGAACAGTGAATGAGAGACGACGACTGAATGAGTAAGTCTCGGCCCAAAGTATTTATAGGGCAGCTCGGTGCATAAATGAGTCTGTGTTCGTGGATCTGGCTGGAGAGTTGAATGAGAACGGGCTTGGTAAATGACAGGCTAGTAGAAGTCCTAGAGAAACCGGAGAGGTCGACACTGTCTTCAGACAGTTCGACCCCTAGTGGCAGATGAGTGATAGATGAATATCAAGCTACAGTATCAACCATAAAGTCAACTCTGGTGTTTTAGCAGCCACGGCAGCCAAGCTGGATACTGGGCAGTCAGTGTGGTTTGGGGAGCTTGAAGTGACCAGGCTGGCCACAGGTAAAACACTTGTACCCACGGCTCGGCCCCCGACTCTTACACCCCCCCTACCCCCCAAACTTGTTTTTCTTATTGTGCTGATGATCGGCTGGTTGCTCAGCCGGGGGATTGGGAGCCGCAGTCACCGGTGCCATGACAGGTAAATTTCTTTTCTCTTTTTTATTATCAGAGGCCTTTTGCTGAGCCTCCGTTATGTACTGGCTCGAACTGCTGACCTCACATCTCTACAGTTTGCAGCTCTTCCTACTTGTCGGCGTCTCGCCGGACTGAGTGGCAATGTTTTTTCCTCTGCGATCTGAGCGAGTCTCGTCACTACCATTCGCTCCGCATGACCACATGTATCAAACAAACACTTCATCTCCTCATTCTCGGGGAACAATCCCTGAGCCTGCAACTTCAACAACTCTCAACAGCTTCTCTCTCAGCTTCCCTTTTTTCTTCTCATCGCTCTCTCCCTCTGCGTGAGCGTTTAAGGAAGCTGACACTTGTGTGCCAAAATCCTGGTCAGAGTCTCTAATGATGTTAAAATCGAACCATTCTTCTTCTCTTCTGAACTCTTCTTCCATTGTACCACAGATTTCTTTCAAAACTATGTCAACTTGAAGCTTGTTTTTTCGGAAAATTCTCGAATAGTACGGGGCAGGTATTTAACTGATCCGGGCGTGAACACTCAGCAGGTATGGAATTCACCCGAGTTGCTGAGCCGAACACCCTCTCAGTTCACACAACCAGCCGTATTTATTCAACAATTTCTCCTTTTTCAAAGTTTTATTACCGACAAAATTACAACAGGTATATGTTTTATTAATTTACAACCTAATAGACTGGCAATTGATCTACTTCAACAGGCGACAACCTTGTGTTAACACCGTTTGGTTTCCAGTTGTCCGCTGATTCAATCAATTTCAATCTCAAAACACATCAGTCACACTGCAATCAAGCACATAAAAAAAACACACTGCAATTGTTAAGATGAGAACACGTGCACTTACGTTCCTTCACCAATACTGTTTGTATGACCGCTTGTCAAATCTTTAACAGACCACAAGCCGATCACAAACAGGGAAGTTTCAACGACAACCGCTGTCTTGGGGTTTCACCTGACCCACCGCAAAGCAAAGGAGAATTTCACCGATAACCGCTATCGTGAGGTTTCCCAAACCCAACGCAGGAGTTTTTCACCGATAACCGCTATCGTGAGGGTCACACCAAACCTATACCAAAGCAGGAGTTTTTCACCGATAACCGCTATCGTGAGGCTTACACCAAACCTACCGCAGGAGTTTTTCACCGATAACCGCTATCGTGAGGCTTACACCAAACCTATACCAAAGCAGGAGTAATTTATATATAAAATTACAACTCGTATGCACTTCATGTATTTATCAATATTATAAATTTAGAAAACGGCGAATTCCAAAATCTCTGACAAATAAACTGAAGCTCAATTGACCCGTTTGGTTTCCCGGAGAGTTGAAGAATCCACCTCGGTAACCTGTTCGTCAATCACGTCGGGGTCACCAACTGAAAGGGAATCCTCCTCGCCAGGATATTCCTTGAGTGTTCAAGAATTGACAGAACAGGTTATATTACAGTTAAGGTTATTTATTTAGCAATTACAAACATACATGAAATGCATACCTAATACAAGGCCTTGGACTCCGCTCCCCTGCTGTCTACCTTCAATCGGTCAGCACGTCTCAGGATGAGTGAGCCTCGAACTCTGAGAGCAAAAGGTATTTATCCTCTTTCTATCTAACTTCCTTCTTATCCGACTCCAAAGATTTTACAAATACATTAAAGGGGGAGCGGTCCATAAGTACATTGGCCAATGAAATGTCACCAGGATGAGTTGCTCTGTCTGTAACCATGGTAATCGTCATAACAAAGAAGCAGAAAGCGGAACCCCGTTCATCAGGCAGGAACAGATAAGGTGCCACGTATAAGGCCGTTAAGGCTAAAAGCAACTCGGGCAACATGTACATATAAAGCAGCATCGGCCTCTGTCTGACTGGGTCGGGAAAGGTCAAGTGCCATTGGTCTGTGGAACCGAAACCACAGAGTGGGAAGTTGGAGTTGTGCGGTTTCTCAGCCCAGACACACACACTCTTTTGCATGAAGCAAGCTCATAAACAGATTATTCAGTGAAACTATATAAATCATTAAATTCTCTTCAGAACACAAAGAATCAAACAAACAAAACTATGACTAGTACAGTCCAGCAAAGAAGGGGAAACTCCACTCCTCCGCCGGAGTTGGGAGGGCAACTCAACCGAGCTCGTAATCCAATTCTCTGAGAAACAAACCAGACTGGTGAACGGACGACCTAACAATGCGCCAGGGAAAACCGGGGTCCTTCACTCAGCTACCAGTGATCACCACAATGAACCACAGCTGGGCCAAAGGAGGGGGGCGGAGACTGTAGGTTGACAAAGAACAACATTAGCACATGGTCCACAACAACACCAAAACAGACAGGAAACAAGCAGGGCAGCCCACACTATGAGCAGACAGGAAACCTAACATCTGCATCTTTGGATAAACATTTTGAAGTAGTCCGAAGAACTAAAAGAGGGACTAAGTGATGTCTACATGCTTGAAGAAAAGCCTAACACTAGGATAAAGTGGCATGTTTAAATATACAAAATATTTATGCAATACCTCTTCATGGTCCATAACCTTGGTCATGTTCAGATTCCTTTTTACAAGTCCTGCCTGGGCCAGTTCAAATTCTTCAGATTCTTCAGGTAGCGAGGGGTCATTCCCAAAATGGATTTGTAGACCATGAGCAGCCAGTGTTGTAGCCGCCTGGTATGAAGGGAGGGCCAATCCACCAATCTGTAAAGATCACAGTGGTGGGTGGTGAAGGGTCCACATGTGGCGAAACGGATTGCTGAGTGGTGGAGTGTGTCCAGTTTTCTGAGGGTGGTCTTTGATGCCATTTTATAAATTATATCGCCGTAGTCAAATAGAGGAAGGATGGTCATTTTCACAAAGGTGAATTTGGCAGTGTGTGAAGGAGGCCTTTTTTCGATACAGGAAACCCAGTCTAGCTTTGACTTTAGCCAGAAGGTTATTGATGTGTATATTAAATGAGAGAGATGAGTTCAACCAGAAGCCAAGATATTTGTAGGAGCTGACAAACTTCAGCTCCAAGCCATCAGCACTGTAGATCTTGAGAGGCCTGGGGATGATGAGGTTTTTCCAGTCAAACGCATACATTTGGTATTTTTGGAGTTGAGGAGCAGGTGGAGGTTGTGGAAAGACAGACTTTTGCCCACTGCGTCACTGGGACTTATTTTGATCCTCTTCCTGTGGGTGGCAAGAGATGGAGAAGGAGCAGCAGAGAAGCCTTGACACTGTCCCGGTCTACCAGGAGCAAAAGCGAGTCAAAAGAAGTAATTAGTATGTACTTGGAATGCACAAAGATAATAGCACCAGCCATTTGGCATACAAACCAAGCATTTCATGTAACTTACTGGTGTGATCGTTCTCTGCGAGTTTTTCAGCAGCCTACTACAGCTCAGCTGTCTGCGTCAGGTGTTTGGCCTCTTTGATAACCTCAGGCTTGAATGCTGTATCCCACTTCTCAAGCATCTTGGAGGCTGTTTCAGCAGCAGGAAGTCTTGATCCAGCTGTTGATCATATATAAAAAAATGTAAATCAAGCAGGCACTGTTCATTTCTGATATCCAACCAAATCAATAAATAAAAGATTTGCTAAACTCACTAGTCCTGACATAAAAAATTGGAAATGTTTTTAAGACATCTGTGGTTCTCTGCGGGTCATGGACTAGGTCCTGGCTATGTTGTACGGTCATCTTCTCAAACACACTTTCATCAGGAGAGTGAACAATGATAGAGCCTCCTTAAAGGCATCTCCATCAAGCAGCTGAGACACTGTGGCTGCTGATCTTCGGCGGTTTGGTCCCTGTACTTGAGGCCCTGTGCTAATTGATATTTATTCCTCGACATGATCTTGAGGCGCCATGCCATGTAGACCTTTGAAAGACCTTTTTGATACCTCTCAAAATGAAATGTAATGCCAACAGCCTGGATAAGTAAATATATTTCATTCCTTTCCTTTCCTCCACCGTCACCGTCAGTTGAAGAAGAAAGACCGCGAAATAACCGGATGTTGTAGATTTATAATAATGTACTACAGAACTACCAACTCTCACGGTTTCGCCGTGTGACACACGCTTTTGCATGTTTTCACACACACTCACGCCACACAACCAATTTCTCACGGCAAAAAAAAAAATTCTGATTTTGGGGTGCGTTCGTTCCTTTTCAAACTCCCCGACGATAGATGGCCTAAAGAGCGCATCTGTAAACCTATTCGCTGCATAGACATCCTATTTCCCCCAAAGCAGGGCGGACTGGCCATAGGGGACACCGGGGAAATCCCCGGTAGGCCGACGGCGTTGGGCCGGCCCACCTCCGTCATCAACCGGCCTCTGAGATCGCCGGCCATGACTATATTCTATGGCTCAGAGAAAACATTAAATTGACTCTAATACAGAATGTTGGTGATCGCTGACTGACATTGCGTCCCTACACACACTCATGGTTTCCACACCCAGCATGCAACACTACTGATCGTGATCTGTATTCACATTCATGGTTTGGATGTTGCTTGCAGGTTTTCAGGATATTCTGCAATTAATTTCATCCAGACCACCGGCACTCCAGCAGAGTTGAAACGTACATTTCAGTTTCATTTTCGGGGTAACGTTATCACGCAGCCTCTTGACATGTGTCAACACTAAGAGGCTCAGACGCACAGACGGATGGATCCGCTCATTCTTCAAAATAAAACATCTTTTTTGATTTATTTTTTTTCCATTCTTGCGGAAAGGTATCTTGCGTTACTCGCAAGACAAAGCCGCTTTTGAGTGTGATTCGATTGCATGGCACCAACACGTTAACCTTTAAAGGAGTTTACTGATATTGTTTTTATTACCATGTGACTGCACCTGGGCCGGCAGAGTTAGTTTAGGTTCTGTTACTTAACTTATTGTTTTGTTATGCACCTTCAACATACATTCAACATTCAACCCTATACACACACACACACACACACCCCTACACACACACCTTTTGGATAATTTCTCCCCAATGGAGCAGTGTCAGACCGAACTTCCAGACCTCAAATGTTGTGGGCGGGGCTAAGTTTGGCTGGTACCAGGCTACATCTTTAGCATGCCACCCAAAAATCCACTAGAATGCATGAAATAACATCTACTTAAACCAAAATGTCCTGGGGGTGGACCATCAGCTATGTCTTTGCTTCACAGAATGTCACCAATGTTGTCCATCAGTAACATCAAATGTTTTACACCGATCGGTGTGCATAATTTGAAGGCTAGACAGTTGACTGCTGTTAGATATTCGGTGGTCTGTGGACGCTGTGTTTTTGTGCACCCTCGTGTACACTGTACCATCAACTTTTTATTAAATCCATTTTATAACTTACTGAATCCAGAACTTTTTCTTTGAGTCTACCACCCAAAGATTATTGAACATAACAATGTGTAGATAACTCAGTCAGGAGTGCATTGCGTTAACTCGCCCAAACAACCCCTTCCACAGAGCTATTTCAGCACTGCAAGTGCTCAATTAACACCAAAAACAACACTGATCAACTCAATATTTTACTCTCTAAAATGAACACTAAGTAACACTACCGATTTTGCTGTGTAGCAGTGGCGGCCATAGAGGGCCACGGGGCCCATGCCCCACCCACCTTGAGCCACCAAAAAAAAAAAATATATATATATTTATAATATTATTAATTATAATTAGTTATTTTCTAATCGTGCTCTATTCAAGGTAATGGAAGACCTTTGAAAGACCTTTTTGATACCTCTCATAATGAAATGTAATGCCAACTTCACCGCCATACAGAGTACTTATTCAATATTATAATACACACATTCATATTCAATCCATTCTAAGCTCATGAGAGGTGGTTTTCAGGATACAAACCACTTCTGCCCGAAGAGTTGGCTCAGAGCCACAATGAGCTCACAGGTTCACAGGCTGTCATACAGACCATGCAATTCCTTCAGTAGCGCCACCAGTAGCGCCACCAGTAGCGCCACCAGTAGTGCCACCAGTAGTGCCACCAGTAGTGCCACCAGTAGTGCCACCAGTAGCGTCCCTCCTGTTGAAACAATAGCGCCCCCTTGTGGTTAGGGATACGGGGTTTAGGTTTAGGTCAGGGAAAACGGTATTCGACACAACACTGTGTACCGCAAGAGCATTGCTGTGCACATAACTGGGCTACAGTCACCTGCTGCTGATGGGCTCTAGCACATGCAATGTGTTTTGAGTTCTCCATATTGGGGCCCAAGCCATAATTCACATTATCACCCGCTTGAAAGATTTATGACACAAATGGCATTGGGCCTTAAAGGAACAGTGTGTACCATTTAGGAGGGTTGATTGGCAGAAATGGAATATGTAATTATTGTATAGTCACCTGAAAGTGAATATCGTTATGTTGTATTTGGCTTATAATGGGACACTTATGTCTACATATGGAGCGGGTCCTCTTCAACGGAGTGTGCCATCTTGCACCGCCATGTTCCTACAACCCCGTTTCCCTCACTTGAGTCTCTTGCCTCTTAGTCCATCCCACCAGGGATGCGATGAGAGAGGAAACAAGGAAATACGTTTGAAGAGAAATGAGACGTCCTTTTCCTTTACATGAAGCAACGTCTGTTTATGATAACGGCGAATCAGCTGATCACACCTGGATCAGAGCATTGCACCCTGAAGTCAGAGACCCCTGAGGTCAGAGCGTAGACCCCTGAGATCAGAGGATAGGGAGTTTTCATTACTGGCCATCTTTTATTATTCAGCCAAACTCTTATCATTGGGACCAGTCCGTAAAAGAATCCACGTCTATGGTGTGAAAAATGTTATGCAATCACAGAGACCATATGTACGTTTGTGCATATCAGGAGCTGAGGGTGCAAATACAGCTGCTGAACATTGAACTACTTTCTGACCTCGTTATCCCTTAGTGATGATTTATCTGTGAAAAGGCAATCAGGTACTTTACCTGTTTACCTGTAGTTTTCTCCGTAATTTACTCAGCGAAGGTTGATGTGAAGATCTGTTCACTGCTCCTGCTGTTGATGAGGTGAACGTAGAATATAGAACAGTGTCGGACCTGAGAAAGTCATAAAAGACCTGAATGCCACGGTGCCATCTGTGGGAGCATTTTATTTCCTCACACACACGATGATGTTGTATTGTGTAAAAGCTATAATAAAGTTAAATCCCAGAGAAGCTCAGTGTCTGCAACTCTTATCAGAGGACGAATGGAACAAACAGTCTCTCTCTCAACATTTGTATCCTCAATTGCAAAATTAATAAGCAGTTTGAATGATATCACATGACCTGCTATGCATTAATTATTGATCATCTGTTTCTATGCTTGCGAGACATAATTACCATCTGTAATGTCGACCCTTTATCACATTTAAACATTTATATTGCTTATCTTTCTGCCTAACCCCCCCCGGCAATTTTTTTTTAATGACACTAATCAAGTTCTGTCGCAGAATAATTCTTCTCCTTGCTTCAATTAGAAAGCAGCGATGACATGCATACTTCACTTGATTTCCACAGTACTTCACTGCCAACGAGGTGATATGATGAATAATGTGGTGCCCCTCCTTCGTTTGTCTGATGGTGTACTGCAGGTTGGAAAAGCATTTGCTCACTAAATGGATGTACATTTATTAATGAAACACATCTGAAATACCATAACTATAACCTTAAAAGAGAAAATATATAGCAAGAAGAAAGTGATTCACCCAGTCTCATATGCAGTGTGAAATGTACTGACACGTGACCCCGAAACTGAGTCAGTTCTGTTAACACCTCAGGCATTTAAAGACAAAGAAAACCCTTCTGATCTTAGCATAAAAAAAAAAAAAATTTTTTAAAAATCCACATTGAACAAAGCTTTAAGTATCGGACTTCAACAAAAACACAAAAAAAAAAAAAAAAAAAAAAAAATCAACGAAAAAAAAAAAAACTGTAAATGCAATCAAAGTCCAAGAAGAAAGAAACATTCCTTGCAAAGATACTGCGGACCTGAATTCCAGCTACAGCTCTGGAGGTGAAGTGGCTCGATCGGTCTCCAAGACCAGTTGGTTTAGAAAAAGGTTTCCAGGATGTGAACCTCTGCTGCCACTTTATCAGAGGAATTGAACCATCCACCACTTGGACCTTCATACTCTGGATATAATAATAATAATAATAATAATAATAATAATAAATCAGTCCATCCTGTAAAGGCACTGAATGCTGACCGTAGAAGAATATGTTTTGTTTTAACATTTTAGGATATGCTTGTTCATACTCCACTCCCTGCAAAAAAAACTTTATATTTGCAGCACATGCTTCTAACATGTTTCTAGCATTCAATTTCAGGTTTGGGATCAAGACCAATAACATGTGTGATAACTGACCTACATAAGTAGGTCAGTTATCACACTTTTAAAACAATCTTTTTAACACATTTCAACATAAACAGACAATGAAATAAACACATCTTTCAAACAATATTATTAAAACCCCAACGTTGTTTAAAAGCATCCAACTCTCCAATGTGTGTCTAAAATCGGAGCTCTAGGCAGAATCTGGCCCTTATGTTGCACAGCCAGACTGCCCTGGCCTCCTGCCCCTCCCTGTTCTCACTCGGGTTTTCCTGCTTAAATAAATGGCCATCTTTGCTTCACCTGAAAGATCATTAAGGAGCTGCCACTTTTCTATTTCTGTCTTCTTGTAGGCAGCTACCATGATAAAAAACCTTTTCAGTAAAAAACACATTAAAAAGACTAAAAAACAATGTTAAAAGGGAGAAGAAACCTGCAAGTCTTTTGCACTCAGTAAAAACATGGTAAATAGTCTCCCGAAGGTCACAGAAGGGGCACTGGCTCAGAACAGAAGGATTAAGAACAGAAATAAAAGCATTTGAGGCGACGGCACCGTGTAAAATCCTCCACTGGAGGTCGGCAGTCCGTTTCTTCAGGGGAGGTTTGTATAAAATCCTCCACTGTGGGCCAAGTCCATTTTGTCCCAGTCTGTCTGACCACACAGTAGGGCGTCGGTTGCACAGTCCAGACCTGTTTATGCCTTTCACACAGTTAAAATACAGAGTCTTCTTATCTGCTTTGTGCAGTGTCAAGTCCTCTGGGCATGTCGTAGCAAGCAGGGGGCCGGTGAGTTCCCCTAGCTCAGGGAAATCTCAGAGAAAGGATGCAGAATTCTTCAGGGTAAGGCTCGACTTCTCCTTGGTTGTAGTTTCTGAGGAGGCTCCTCTCCTTCCAGATCAGCCTTTGTCTCCACAGCTCCAGGAGCCTCCTCGCCACCCGGACAGAGAGCCCAGGGCCGGGGCATCGCTCGGCGTCGGCCCCACTGCATCCACCAGCTGCTGCAGGCACAGGGCTCGTGACCTCAGCAGCGCTCTCGTCAGGCCAGGGGTGACGCTGCTGCTGACGTCCTGCTCTCTCAGCAACCAGTACAGGGAGTTAGACTGTGGGCATCTTTTGAGTGAAAAGGGCCCAACACTTAAAAACACCCTGATAAAACGGAGGCAGCCCACTTTAAAACACTAGAATCGATTATAAACAGAGCAGTATCCAGCCCCAGGCTATTTGTACGTCTGAGAATGCAGCTAGCCACATCTCTCCACACTAAGCCCTCCAGACTTGTAAGATATTTCTGTATCTCTAAAAGTGTTCGTCCGGCTGGCCAGGTGGACGAGGCCCTGTCCCCCCTCCTCTCTGGCTAAAAACAGCACCCCTTGTGGCACCCAGTGTAGACCCTCCCAAAATAAATCCACCATCCTCCTCTGTATGTAGGATAGAAAGCCTGAGGGAGGGTCTCGGCAGGTCAGACGGTGCCACAGCTGAGATGCTATACGATTGTTTAAAACCAGTACTCTCCCTTTAAAAGACATCTGAGGGAGGTACTTGAACCCGTCCTGTCCCCATACACCGACAGCGAGGTCTTCACTTTTCTTCCAGTTCACCCTCGCTGCCGATGTCCTGCTAAAGCTCTCCACAATGTTAGTCAAAAGGTCGGCATCTCTCTGGTCCTTAATAAAAACAACAATATCGTCGGCATAGGCCGATAAAATCAGCCCTTGCAGGCTATAACGTATCTTTATGAGGAGGGGCTGAGTGCATAGAGCATCCTGAACAGAGTACAACCTTGCCGCACCCCTCCACCCACACAGACTGCCGTTTATCTTCAGCACACTCAACCTCACTGTACAACACTTTGATCTTAGCTATGAAGACAGCGCTGAACCCAAACTTCCCCATAACTTTCCAAAGGAAGTTGTGTTCAACACGGGCAAAAGCCTTTTCTGTAACGGCCCGATGACCCAAAAGCACAACTCAGGAAGGCAGAGGTACAGAATATGATTCCTTTACTTAACAGGTAACTACAGGTTACACACAAGGAATGCTGGAGAGCTAGGTTCAAAAACACAAGACAATCTGGCAGGGGACAAGTGCAAGTGAGGGGACCTAAGTAGTGAAGACTAATGAGGGGATGTGCTACAGGTGAGACAGGGATGGGCCAGGTGCAAGGAATGAGGGCTGACGAGGAGGGAGTGACTGATGAAGGGGGCGTGCAGCAGGATCTGAAATGACGGGACAGTTAGTACACAGACAGGCAGACAGGATGAAAACAACTTAAAGAAAAGTGTGGCGCTGAACCGTGACATTTTCCTGATATAGAGAAATCAGACCAGTGTCAATACCCAAAGAGCTGGAGATCTCCAAATCGTCACGAATGAGGTAGACATTTTCTACAAAAAAAAATTTGGGAGAGAGGCCATCGATGCCAGGAGCACGCCCTCCCTGCATCCCCTGCAAGGCGGCCTTCAGCTCCGGCAAGCTTATGGGCCTATCAAGCTTCTTATTGGTCCCCTCAGAGACCTGAGGTAGTTCCCCACAGAACTCCTCCATCAATGCTTCCTCCTCCCTGTACTCACTCGTATACAGGGAGGAGTAAAAGCCCACAGCTCGCTTTCTTATCTGGCTTGGTTCCACAACTGGCTGTCCTGTGTCTGCTAACAGTGAGTGGATCACCCTCCCCTACCCACTCTTCTTCTCCAGGCCGAATAAGAAGCCGCGATGGTCTGGAATCGGGACCTGATCAGTGCACCCTGAACTTTAACATCTAACAAGTCGGCCAGAGCCATTTTGTTTTCCTTGAGTACTTCAATATGTCCTAGATCTCCTGTGGACTCGCCTAAACTTTCTAGGTCCACTATATCAGCCTCCAGGTCCTTCATAGATCTGGTGATGTCTCGGGTGACATTGAAAGTGTGCTGCTGGCAAAGGAGCCTAATCTCAATCTTACCATGGTCACACCACTGCCTAAAACTGCTAAAATCGCTCTTCTTCAGCCTAAAAACACCCCAGAAATAAATAAGAACCTCTCTAAAATTATTATCAAAGGTTAAAACTGAATTAAAATGCCAAAACGCACTTCTGGGTAAAATGTTTCTAGTAAAAACATTACATAAAAGCAAAGAATGATCAGTAAAACCGGCAGGAGAATATTAAAATGGTGCTTAAAAACATAAATACTGTCTAACCTGGCTGAGGAGATCCTACCCTCCCTAAAGTGGGACCATGTGTACTGTCGGCAGTCAGCGTGCATCCTTCTCCACACATCCAGCAGGCCATGAGAATGGACCAGCCGCCTCAGAACCTGCTGGGAAGCCGGATGTGGCTCTGTGTGATTATGGTCTTTTAAGTCATTTTCCATACAGTTAAAATCCCCACCCAAGAATAAAAAAATCCTCCGAGGCACAGCCATTAAAAACATTATTAATTTTTTGTAAAAACAGCTTCCTCTCTGCACCGGTTGCTGGACCATACACATTGATACAAAAACGCCGTAAAAAGGTCGAACCATGCTTAAGGTCGAAACAACCTCCCCTCGATGATGTGTTTGACCTCAAGTGAAACCGGGGTGAAAGACCTGGAGAAGAGGAAGCCCACTGAGGTTTGTGTTGTGACTCAGGAGGACTTCCCCTTCCCACTCTCTCCTCCAGTCGGCCTCGTTGGTGCTGTCGCTGTGCAATTCCTGTAAGAAGAGAACATCTATAACATCTATACATTTCATTCTGTTAAATTCATCGATAGATGTTCTCTTCTTTAGATCTCTGGCTCCATTCACATTCAAACTCCCCACTCTAAAATTACTCATTGCGAGTAAGAAATTTAAAACAAAAATAAAAAACAATTAATTAATTAAAACACACATTGGAGCTTTCGCCATTCTCCTTGCTAATTGCTCTTTTAACTTTAGGCACAAGTTTCTTTAGTCTATAACCCTCCTCAGTGAGGAGTACAGGGCACTGAACCAGGACTTTATAGGATGGTGCCAGCGGAACCGCCTCCTCCGATACAAGTGAACATCCAGGGAATTAACTTTGAGATTGTGAAGTCTTATAAGTACCTTGGTATTCACTTAAACAATAAACTGGATTGGACTGACCACATACAGGCACTCTATAAAAAGGGACAGAGCAGACTCTTTCTGCTGAGGAGACTGAGGTATTTTTCGGAGTGCAGGGATCACTTCTGTAGACCTTCTTCAACTTCTTCGAGCCATCTTTTATGGAGGGGTCTTCTGGAGCAGAAGCATAACGACAGCTGACAGGAAGAAACTGAACAAGCTGGTAAAGAAGGCCAACAGTGTTCTGGGGTGTCCACTGGGTGCACTGGAGGTGGTGGGAGACAAGAGGATGAAGCTATCATCCCTGATGAACAACACCTCCCACCCCATGCAGGACACTCTGGCAGCTCAGTGCAGCTCTTTCAGCCACCGGCTGATTCATCCCCGGTGTGTGAAGGAGAGGAACCGCAAATCCTTCCTTCTTGCTGTTGTCAGGCTGCACAACCAACTGAGCTCCCAGTAGACACAGAAAAATAAATACTTCAATCACTTTGGTCATTTTAATGACTTCAACTGTGCAATATAAATACATTTTATTCTGTCTGTATACATAATATTGCTATTGTGCATTATTTACTGTTTTTATTACTGTTTATTTATATTACTGCGGGACTAATAAAAGAATTTCTAATCTAATGGGGTTAGACCTCCTATTGGCTGACATGAGCCCCACGGTTGCATTATGCAGGGCTCTCAAGTATTTAAGACAGGTGAGAGTGACATATCCCCCCCGGCCGCGCCTTTGCCCAAGCCGTATGCCCACAGACCAGCTCCCCTCCTCCCTATATTATTATTAGCTTTATTTTCATTGGTTGCTGGATTACATTTCACCCAGATACAACAGATCCGTTTTTCTGATTGGCTATTCGTGTAGCCCATTTCTTTTTTTTGATTGGCTGATGAGTGGCACCTCACGGCAGAACTCCAGGGGATTCGGGGAGACGTGCTTGATTCCTTCATGGTGAGGGCAGCGCAACCAGGTCATGTTTGCGCGCTGCGGCACATTAAATAGCCTAGAGTTTTTTTTCAGCGTGAGAAATACGATGTGTGGCGGGAGGGCGTGACTTAAGACCGAAATGCGTGACAGTCACGCTCAATGCGTGACACTTGAGAGCCCTGCATTATGTGACATGTTTCATCATGACCATGAACACACACGGTAGTTTATTTGTACATGAGTACATGTGTATTATCTATCTAGCATGTATTAATCGGCAGCTGAAAACAGCCCCTTACAAAACACTAGTTTCTCCTGTTTGAGCTACGTTTGTTGGAATCTACGACGACCAGGCTGTTGTAGAAAGTAACTGACCCTTTTTCAGAAATTAAACTATATATTTGCGAGTTGTTTGCCATAATTTGCATTGCCAGAAGAAGCGAACGGGCACGGGGCTGAGAGCCACAGACCGGTTGGGAAAGTCAGAAAGTTGTATGTGTTTTCATGCCAACCGTTGAAACGTATAGACTAACACACGGTACAGGAGAGCAATACGAAAAGGCCAGACTAGATGCAATGTGACGAGCACGCTAAACTCCCTTTGAGTATCTATTTTGAAAAAGGAGACAGGCGAGAACTTCTTGAGAAAACCAAACTTTATTGATGGTTATTGATTAGTGGAAGAACCATAGTACATGCACATACAATGACTGGGTAGGAAGCCTTGTTTTGAACCACAACACCTACTGGAAGCAGAGCTTGTATAAAGTAGTTGCGGAGTCAGACATTCAGCATAGTGAGGACTACGGGTTGTCCAGTTTCTGGTTTGGAGCCCAGCAGCCCCGATGCTCTTACTGCAGCCTCTTTTAGAATGTGATGCATCTGAGTTTTTTCCTATCTAATTTGTTATAAATACAAAAAAGGAGATATGTAACAACACCACTAATTGGGAATAGTTGTAAACAGAATGTGGCACAGGAAGTGGCCCGTAGGCTTGCTTGCAATGCAGCCGTAGCAGAGCTCCTGTTGCCCACGTAGTGCTTTTCAAATGCACTGCAGATTTATTCCATTAAATTATATTTACATCATACATAGATTAGCCTGTTTATTTCTCATATTCATCTAGTATTATAATATTCAAACAGTTAATTTTCAAAGAGTAAAGGTTGAGTTCTAGGTAATAACATAAATGATATCACGTTAAGAAGGACATGGGAGGAGAGAGACCGAATCAGAAATTACAGAACTGACAAAAAAGGGTTTGGAAAAGTTACATCTACAGCACTGATATGTCTCAGGTTCATCTGAAAAAGACAAGTTACATGTGCAAAATGGCCCAGCTGACCAAAAGAAATGATACAAATCAATGAATGAGCATATGTACATTGTGATTACATTATTTGTAAAGAGTTAATAAAAAATGAATCAGAACAATGGATAGAAAATGAGATAGCTCGCCCTAACAACTGATCTACTCTTCTAAATCTAAAACATTATACCATTGTGTATTTCATATAAGAGAACATCTTCACTGCACAGTTCAATTATAATACATTGTTGGATTATTATACCGTACTTGACCTTCCTTCAATTTTAATGATGAAAGAAAAACAAAACAAGGTCAAACAAAATTAACAAAGAGATAAAATAGACACAGTGGATTTGACCACTGTTATATATATATATATTTTTTAAATATCTCCTGTATATAAAAATCATCAATTATACCAATGAATATATTGGAAGTTGATATAAAAACATCTATGTCTGATGGCCAACACTACTCAGTACAGAAGAGGATTAGTGCCACCAAACAGTTCATCTTCAGAATTCTATGATTCATTTTTGACTTTTGTCCCGAGGATCCTGAATTTTCCTTTTACAATTCTATAAATCATCAAATTTGTCTCAACACATTTTTTGTATTCACTTGGCCCCTAACTCTTTTAAAGATCACAGCTTGTGGACGAAGCAATTGAATGGTTGAACAGTTTGGTTGCCATTGCAATTATTTTTCCCCTTATCTCATAATTTATATATCTATGTAGAATCCCCACTATACACATAAACACCCCGGATACATCCGTCAGAACCTTTGGCTTGACGTGATGCAACATGTGAGCACATCCTTCAGTGGAGGCGTGAGCCGGCTGAACGAGGCGCTGACCCGACCGTCCTCTCCCTAGAGTGGGCTGAACTACACCTGGACATCTGTGGAAGCCCAGAGCAGCTGCCACTGCTAATACTGGTTGGCGTCTTCTATCTATTCCTCACACAAAGCAGCAATGCCCTTATTTCAATTTGTTGCATTTTTCAACATGGAAGCGAGAATGTTGTCATTGTGAAACACACACTGCATTCACCAGAGGAGAGACAAAGGAGTGGAGCGCTCTTCTTGTAGTTATATGATGATGCATGGTTACCTTGTGATGAGTCATTATTGTCAGCATGTGGAGCCAATGGAGCCATAAGAACTGATGATGTGGGTTAAAGGGTCACTTTGCTACTATTCAACCTGGTCCCTGTTTCCTTATGTTCCCGTGTCTGAGTGAGTCGTGAGGACGTCCCTTCATGAACCAGGTCCAGTGGTGAGGGAGAGCGCTGCAGACGCCAAACAGGATGTGATGTCATCTCTCAGGAAACGGAGCGTCCATGTACGTCCAGTAGAAGGGCCTGTTGTGGCCACTGGCCGCCCACATTGTTGCGAGACTTGTGGACATACATTATTTACCTTACTACTTTACTTTTCATTCTGTTCTGAAATCAGCGAAATATTCAGCCACGACAGGAACATCTTTCAGGAAAGCTACAATGTCTGTACTCCAACACTTCTCTCTCCAGCTCTCGCTCACGTTCTCCTTTTGAATCTTGGCAACACGTCACACGTCACATGACACAATACCAAACAGGAAGTGTTGAATTATGTCCATAACGTTGTCAGACACGTCTCCCTCAGCACTGGACCTGTTTCATGATGTCATGTCCTCATTAGTTACTAAGACACGTAAACATGAGGAAACGGGGACCAGCTTGAACTCACCCTCCAGGAAGGGGCACATTGAGTTTGAGTATCATGCTGACGGCTGTGTTCTGGTGTTGAGTTTAATAGTTGTGCAGTGAGATGTTGAGCTGTACCTGTGAGGCCACGTTGTTGGGCTGCAGGTTTACTTGCCGCCAGCTGCTGCTGATGAATTCAAATCGGCAGCATCTGTCTTCACATGCTAATCTGATTGGCCGTTGTACGTTTGGTGGATGACGATTATATTCGACATACACGCTAGAGATGGGCTTTTGTAATTATGAGATACAAAGTCAAACTTACACTTATGTTTCAATGTAATGCAATGTTGTAAGTTACAGAACAAAAACCAGAACACCTCATGTTGCACTCAATGGTAAAGGGCTACAATACATGCAGTTTTCTGGACAATGGAGACACTACATGGGATTTGGCCTCGGGAAATAATTATCATCTTGGTTTGGCAAAATAAATACGAGCAAATGACAGAAAAGTAAACGGCGTGTTTTCAAGGTAACAAGACATTTTTGAGATCTCAAGAAGATGGACTTCATAGTAGCAATAATGGCTGTTATCAGCTTGTTTTGCTTACACACTCTGCTCGCAAGGAGAAAGCAAAGAAGAACTTTTGGTCTATGTCCATGTTTTCAACGGCTCCTTGACTTCCTCAAAAGATTGCATCGCTAAACTGACAGAGGAGGCGCCAAAGGAAGCTGACACAGTAAAACAACACTTGACTAGCATAGTCACACTAACACTCTTACAAAACAGAACAACCCAAAGTGTGACTAAGACCTATGTTACATGGTTGGAGTTTTATACAAGCCCTAACAGCTTGAATCTGATAAATGTGTCATTTGTGTCCTAGTCAGCACTCTAGCAGCTCTCTAATAGTACCATGGACAAAACCTCTACAGCTGATAATCTAGCTTTAAATCTTTAGAAATTAAAAAACCACAATATCAAAATACACAGCACAAAATATCTGAGGTATAAGAGGAAAAATATCAGCTGTCATTATATTCTTTTTTTGTACTCCTCTTAGGAGAAGCGGAAATAATGCACAAACTGCATGTATTGCATCACCCAGGCCTCCGTAACGTCTCTCATCTCAAACTCGTTCTCCCGGTTGTTTTCATTCACTCACACACTCGCGCTCACACACACTTTCTTTCTGTCCTGTTGGAAGGTTGAGCATCGGTTGGCGGTGCCGCTAATAGGGTGCGAAGCGGCTGTATCCTCCCCGGTATATACTAGCCTGGAGAGAGGACAGCACTAGCCCCACGTCGTCCGCATGGCTCCGAGTTTTCGCATCTGTCAGCGGGGTGAACGCGTTCTGAAACACACACACAAACGCACGGACAAACACCATGGTTCATCCGCGCACACACACAGGCACACGCACCCAGGGGAGAATGCACAAACGCACACACACAGATTCATAGAAACACACGCACACGAACCCTCATTAGCCCCTTTTAGTCCTGCACACGCTACAACTACAGTTTCAACATTACGTTACCGTTGTTCCAGGGCAAACCCATGGGGGATGAAAAGACCAATGACCGGAGCAACCGTCATGCAGCAAGCACAGCGAGACGCTTCATTGCGGGGGAGCATGCCAACTGCTATGTGAAATAAATCCAGTCAATACAAGTGGAGTAAAAGATGAATCAAAGAAATCAAGTGGAAAGGTGATTTTTAGCATAATGGGAACCAGGATGGGCTTAATCTTGATGATGGATCATGCTGGTTTTCACTGGGTGGAGGTGAATTTTAGATGTATTATGAACTGCGCTTTGTTTCTGTGAAATTCACAGTTGATAGAGGATGTTGATAAGCTTGCATTCATGAATCTTTTTACTAAGCTGTTCATTAAGCCTTTCAGAGGAGTGACGTTCAAACTGGCCAAACATTCTCAGTGATAGATGCTCCTACTTTTACACTTCATCCTCTGCAAATCTTCTGGTCTCTAATTTATCAGGTAAAAATTCCAACTCAAATGACCTCCTATATTTCCCCACACACAGAAGTTATGTGACAATATCAGTGCCTTGCAGGGTGGAAAGTAGATTGAAGTTCTTGCCGGTACTTCTGCATCACTTCCCATTGTTCTCCTTCATTCATCCCTGCAATGTGTTAACACCATATGGTGTAGAAAGACATTAGAAACACTTGATATTATGCCAAATATTTTTCAACAGGTGTTCATGAGCTTAAGTTGTAATGTGGAAACAATATGGGCACTACACAGAAGAAATGTACTTTATTGCTCAACAACACCACATGAATGGAAGTTATGACATCATTTTGGTTGTAAATTCCCAAGGCTCTTCTTGCTACACAGCATGGAGAACCATTTGCATGTGCACCACAGCAAGAGGTCTTTGTGAATATTATATAAACAATTAATAAACTGATAAAAATATTATATTTCTAATGAAATCGCCACGGTTTCCAATGACATCCTCCTCCACACCGTGGTGGAGGAGTTTGAGTGGCTCAGTGATCCTGGGAGCTATGTTGTCCGGGCGCTAGCCCCTGTGAGGGTCTCCTAAGGCAAACAGGTCTTAGGAGAGAGCCCTGAAAGCGGTTCAAAGGAACCTGATGGATTGCGGCTCACAGACTTTAGCCATCTCTCCTGAACCAGGGGAACCGGGGCACCCTCCCGGAATAAGACCCAGGATGAGAGCTGTCTGGTGGGGCCCGGTCGGGCTCAGCCTGAAGCGAAAACAGGGAGCAGCCACCCTGTAGACTCACCACCCGCAGGGACAAGCATCGGGGTTGGGTACTATGTAGACCGGGTGGCGGGCCGGGCAGGAGGCCTCGGCGAGCCAACTGCCGGCAGCATAGACGAGCTCTAGGGACGTGGAACGTCACCCCGCTAGCGGGGAAAGAGCCGGAGCTGGTGGAGGAGGTGCATCCATGCACAGCATGAGCTCTGGAACCAAATCCATGTCCTTTTCTGGAGTTGCCCAGGGTGAGAGGCCGGGCGGGAGTAGGGATACTCAGGAGCTCCCGGCTGAGCGCCGCCTGCCGACTCCATAGTTCTCCTGGGAGACTTCAACACTCACGTGGGCAACGACAGAGAAACCTGGCGGGGGTGATTGGGAGGAACGGCCTGCCCGATCGGAACCTGAGTGGTGCCTCACTATTGGACTGCGGTGCTAGCCACAGTTTGTACATCATGAACACCATGCTCGAACATAAGGTGGCTCTCCCTGTGATTACTCATGATCAGCTGATTTTGGGTGTTCATTTTAAATAAAAAAACAGATTCTGCAGTTTCCTGAAGCCAATCACATCGTTGCTGTCAACCTTTAACAATGTTCTCCTCTCTGCTGCTGTTAGTTATCATTTCAGCTCAGACAGATGCAACCCTCCTCCACCCCAGCCTCCTCCAATCAGCATCTGTCATGCTCCTCATTCATCACCAGTGTCGGGACTCTGGGGGGATTCTGCCTTATCTGACCCAAGCACGACCCCACGATTATCCTAATTCAGATTGCAGTCCAATAGCCAAAGTCTTTGCACTATTAAAAAATGATGCATATGTAATACATTATTGTTAAATTCTAATGCAGTCTCTCCTGATTGAAATATGTTCAGGAAAACCACAAACAGGGTTAATGAATGAATGGCCTCTCTAATCTTTCCTACTTCTTTTGTGTTGTGACCATCCCTGATTTCCAAGCAGTTCTACAATCACATGACACAATCTATCTTTAAATTCCTCATCAATGTATTCTTTGTGTTTGTCGTAAAGTGCTTTGTGCTCGGAGAGGAATAAAGTGGATCAGTTGATCAGATGCCAGTCTAAGTGGCTGTGAGTGGTCAAACAAGTCGGACAAATTAAAAAACAAAAACTCAAACATTCGATTCTCCTTATTGTTTTCGCAAATCAGGGGCAGCTGAAAGGTGCATTATTCAAAGAATGGTGATGGAAAGTTTGTCATACCAGAAGGGTCGGCTAGTTAGTGGCTATTTGTAAGACTACTGAAAATAGAAAGAAAAACATAACCAGAGTACATCCCACATGTTTGTCTCCCTCTTTTCTCTGCATTGTAGTAAAGAACATAATGAGAAAACAATGTTATAGCTAGAATATCTTATCATGTAAATAATATATTAGCCCAAATGTTGAAGGGAAGCGTATAATAAGTCTCCCATCTACATTTCTACCCAACGCACATGGATTTTCAACCTCATATGTGACTGAATGGAAATGATGATATATAACTAAAACAGACTTCTCTCTTCTGCCTGACAAAATGGAGAATAACAGAAATCAAGAGAACATGTATGAATAACATTGTGTATGGTTCTTTTGTTAAACATTTAACCAGATAACCAGTTAATTAGAAAACCAATAGAAACTAAAACTTGGTGGATGCCATTGTCTGTCCGTTCACTTTGGTAGAACACTGCAGTGACGTTATGCAGCATCCCGATCAGCTGCAGAGTGTAGTGGCATGGATTTCTAATAAAGGGGTCTGTTGGTCTCATGTAGCCTTGCTCATGGCTCATGTCTCCTCAGAGATCCGTCCTCGCTTCTCGATCCTCAATCCTCAGAGCAGAAATAAGGGAATTGGGAAAATGTAATATGTCAGGACCTAATGATAGCTCAAACATCATTTAACATTAATAATGGGCTTACCTAGGTTAGCGATGGAGCCATATACAACTTAGTTTATATATCTTTATTTGTCAAACAACTTGCTTATTTCAGTAACGGTCCTTCTGTAGTTATTTTAACCCAAACCACAATCCTTTCCAAGTTTTTTTTTTCCTGTGAAGACGGAAGTTTCTTCTTAAAAGAGGAAATTGCAGCTGGCCTTTGTGGGAAAACACGAAAAATGTTCACAAGATACACAAACCATTGCATAAGGATGCACTGAAGAATACTAGGTGTAGCATCTTGGTGTATTGTACTGACTCTTTAAACCTTTGTTCGGGCCCAAACCAGCCCAGCTGTTCAGTTCGGAGGGTTCTGTTTGACAGTAACTTGTGACAATCTTTCCGCTCAGCTTTCTTGCTCACTTCTTCCCTACTTCACCCCCTCCAGGCAGCTGGGGATTTAATTATCAAAATGACTAATTATTTCATTACCAGGGAGTGCAGGGTGAGGTGGTATCCACCAAATTAGAAATATAATATCTAACATGGACTGGGCTGCCAAAGCATGAAGACATTCATCACCTTTTACAGGCGGGATTAATGTGTCATTTGGACTGCCGTTAGCAGCACAGACAAATTCAATTAAGTTTAAGTGAGGAGATGTCAGCGCTGCAGAAAAGCTTATGCACAGCAACTGAAGAAGAGAATGGGGTGGGGGAAGGACTGGGGTGGCAGTATGGAGGCGATGAAGCGTATGTGCAGATTGTGGGTGCAGTTGGTGGAATTAAATATATCGCTACCAATGCAATTGTTTCTATCGTATGTGAACCAATAGACTACTTCAGGGAAGGCCTATTGATTGGACACACAGATACACAGGCAGCTCTAGTCTGCTCTGCCTTTGTCAAAGACATCCAAATGGCAGTCAAATCTTAATTGCTTCTAATTCTCTCATCTATAATGCTGACTAATGTATGCGTAGTGAGCTATCTTTGTAAGGTGCTTTAGATCCTACAACCCTGCACATGATGAAAGTAAACTTTTTATGGGCTTGATTGGCGCAGTTGTTGAAGGATCGGTTTAGATTAATTCAAGAGCATCTCAATACAAGGGCATCCTTTTGACTGTCCCACCTCGCTGAATATGTCCTCTTACTGTCTAGCTGCCAGAAGGAGAATCTGAGTTGCTAAAAGTTTTTGATTCAACTTTAGTTAATGCACACTCATAGCAGTAGCAAGTGGTGAGGCCTTAGCAGATGTTTTGGTCTGGCTTTAGCGCTTCAGGCTACATAAAAGCATAGTGGGAAAGGTTGTCAGGGCTGTATGCAGCACAAAAGCAGCAGACACTATTCATAGACAAACATGACGAATTTGTCTCTCTTGTAAGATCTTTCATACAGTCAATTTTCTAAGAAAAAGAGGCTAGAATAGATCATCAGTCAGAGACCAAAGAACAGAGCTACAAATGGGTGTACCAGACACATGGAAGGGGACAACGGGGCATTCATCTTCAGAGAAGTGCAATGGGTTCTCACTAGGTTATGAATTGAAGACAGCAGAGATATCACTGTTATCCACGAGACGCTCAGTTACAATATAGCTTCCCACCACTTGGTGGCGGTAATGCGTCAGTCTGTTGTTTAACAAGCGCCAATATGCTGAAGAAGACACTCAGCCAGCAGCTAGCTAGCCTGTAGCGAAAGTTATAGAGAAGTATTTAAAACGAAAACATGAAGACTAAAGTGCTAAAACGTCTAAATGTTTGTGAAGTATAAGCCTGACTTCACGAAGTAGAGCTTTGTGAACAGAGGTAACGAGGCGGAGCTCTGAGCCCAGAGTGTGGAGTGAGGGCTAACACTAGCCTCCCTAACGCTAGCCTCGCTAGCTAACGCAGCACTGAAGGCTTCACAGCTAAAGCGGTATCTAGAGACCAAACATTCAACGCTGGTGGGAAAGCTGGTGGGATTTTTCAAGAGAAAGGACGATGTACTCCAGAAGCAGAAAGGTCTGTCTGTCACCGACTGGCAACTCCAATGTGCTGAAAGCTAGCCGTCACAGATATGAAGAGCAACTTCTGGCTCTGCAAACATGAAGCCTGCTGAAGCAAATCATTCACATCACAAGGCTATATTTTAATTTGCACTTTATTTAAATGTTATTTTCAGTTTATTTAATTTGAAAATTATTATTTTGAATTGTGTGCACACTTGTCTGCACACTAATACTTGCCCAATAATTGTGAACACACAGATATTCTCCTAAAAAAGTAAAAACCTCACTTTTAAATATTAAGGTTTAAGGTTTATTAACATTGTGGATTAACCGAGAGCACTGTAGTAGTTCAATAATACAATTAATCTGAAAAAAACTACTTTCCTAATAATTGTGCAGTGTATTTCTTTTATTACCACATGATGTATTCATCAAATTTCAATTTTTTTCTCAGTTTTTTTTAGTCCCCCTTGTTTTTGTAGAAAAATTGAATAGTTAGTTATTTGTGTGTTAATACGCCTGACTTGAGCCTTTAAATGAGTTATTGATCAGCTTGATTTGTTCCATGATTGTTGTCTGTGCAGGTTTACATACACATGATCAATAAATGTCTTTGTAATGATCACATTGCATCATGTCATTTATTTAACAAGCTTTTTGCTTGTTGAACTGTAGGTAGATTTGATTTAGTTATTGAATACAAGTCAAACCAAGAGTGAGATCAATTAGTTAATAAACCAATACAGTGTTAATATTTGAATGGGCCCCAGGGCACTTTGTCCTTGAAAAGTTGGGCCCAGAGGTCAAAAAGGTTAAGAACCCCTACTCTAGGAAACCCTCTGGTGTCCACTTGCAAATGTTAAAGGGATTTGTGGGTTCAGGTTTGATAAGCAGATTAATTTAATCAAATTAGACTGAACCCCACTCTTACGGATGGGTTAATTTAACGAGCCTTCCGGGCCCAGGCCAAGGGGGCAAGGGGATACTCCCTGTTGGAGAGTTAGAGAGCTCAGTTGAAAGCACTACAGTGTGTTTAGAGGGCGTCCAATTATCAGGATATCACAAAGAGTGTTGGAAATAGTAGTCAGATCTCAGTTTCTGAAGTGACGATGTAAAATCCAACCCGGTCGTGGAACAGTAAACCAGCTCTTTACTTGTAAGGCTACTGGAGGGGAGTTTGCTCCACTTGAAGGCAAAGCTTTCAATTTACCAGCCAATGTAAGGACTGTGAGTAGTCACCAAAACTATGAGATCACAGATACAAGACAGCCCCAACACTTGAAGTATATAGAATAACTTAAAATGTTTGGTTGTGCCAGAAACCTCCACTCTGCTTGTACAAAAGTAATTCCCGTCAACTAGGAGGACCATTGACCCCTTTGAAGGTCCTTTGTTAGTTCAACCTTAATAACCCTTTGTTCAAGGGTCAGTATGTCGTATTTTGGGGATCTATTAGCAGAAAAAGACTATAATACTCATAACTATGTTTTAATTTGTGTATAATTACCTAAAACCTAATTGTTTGGGGTTTTCTCTGAAAGCCAGCATCACGTATCAATTTAAACTCATTATATGCATAATGGTCTTTTCAAAATAAACACAATAAAGTACTCAGTAAGGTAAAATACATTACGTAAGTTAAGTGACGAATAAATCAACGTTGACTTTTCATTTCACATGAAGAACGAACTGCAGTCTCCTGGATGGAAGGTTGTTGTTAGTTGGACCCCTTCACTACCTCGCCCCTTCAGAACTTTCTGACCTCCCGCACCCACAAACAACCTCAGATCTGCAGACGCCAACCTCCCCTCCCCTCTACTCTGCCCAAGCATCGGACCTGGGGGTTTATTGTATGATATCTACGAATTACGGCCAATATGTTTTGTAGCTATAGCTAAGAATGCTGGATGAGTCCAGCCTGGCATTGATAGGGCTACTTCTTTTTTTTATGCTTTTTAATGTTTTAATTATAATATGGCCACAGAAAACGTAGTTGCCATTGCAAATTATGAGGCTTATGTTGAAAATACCCTAATCAACCAAATGCAATGATTGGTCAGTTAGCCTCACTCCCCTGAAGCTTGTGCAGCTCTAGTTTATGTAAATACAAGCAGGTATCATGCAAGGCATGTAAGCTTATTCTTTAAGTGTATTTTGGAGAAACATTTGAATTGAGATATTTCTAGAAACAAAAGCGAGATAATGCATGATGTGAAGAGGACCAGAGATGGAACAAATATGTGTGGCAGGCACGATAGTCTTACCATGGCACCAACACTGTATGTGGCTGCTGGAGTGAGTGTCTGGTTGTAGGGGTCGGCAGCATATACTCGTCCATAACTGTAGAAATACACGAGATGGCAAAGAATGGCTCAAATCAAATTACAGCTTTGCAGTCTAACAGAGGCAGGAAATAGGTTCACATTAGGTATTTATTCACTAATTATCTGGGATATACACTGTGATTAAATGTCAATAGAAAGGCAGGTTACACATTATTTGCACAGATACATGTAATTACTGAATTTATCACACCAACAAAAAGTCACTAGGAATTATGATTATTAAAATCATAAAGACTGTTTCAAAGTCACTGGCAATTATCACATACGGCGGCTTTATATGTATATTTTACCTCATTGTTCTACACATTGACATTCATTGAGACACATGATAATGGCTCATAATTCCTGTGAGGCTGACATTTTAATTATACCTCCCAGTACAAAGGTGCTGTACTAAATGAATAACTAGTACTAATCCAGATTACTGTAGGAAGAATAATGTTAAATGATTGACTCCCCCAGTCTGGACTATACCTGGGGTTAAAGGGGCCTAGGCTAGATTATACCCCGGGAACATTATGGCCTAGGCCAATTTATACTCCTCAAACCAGATTATACCCCTATCATATCATCATATCAGTAGTTTTGAGTGATATACACAATAATTACTTGTATTGGGGGTTCAGCTTTGTCAGGTAAATTAAGTGAGAAAGATTACTACGTCCTGAAACTTCACCCCTAAGACTAGCAAGTCCTCGCTACAATATGAATGTTCAAAGTTAAACACTGACAACAACATCAAAATGATCATGCTTGTTTTCAAGATAAAGTGCATGTTCTGTTGACTGCAGATACTCTGGCCTGGGCCAAAGTAAACCCAGGTTTAATCTGGACAGGGTTAATTTGACCTGTGACACCGTGGCGTTGGTGAAACAAGTTTCTCTCGAGCCTTATAGCTATGATAAAGGAAAACAAGAACAACATTCAGTATCAGCCGTGAATTGGCCAATAGGCAATCGTATTGGTGGGAAAAAACTTGATTGGGGCATCTCTTCTGCCCACTTCTCTTCTGCATGACTAATCATGTTTTTTTCACACATGTTGGGCAGGGATGACTGAGGTCCTATAGTATCACAATGCATCAAAACTAGGTGTGTTCACAATTACAACTGACTAGATGTTTATGAATATATATATATATATATATATATATATATATATATATATATATATATATATATATATATATATATATATATATATATTAGTTTTAAAGACTATTTTAAATTTAAACACCTTTTTTTGTTAGCTTTCTGTTAGCATCTCTTGTGTTCGTATTTTTACTTCAAGAAAAAGGTTAAAAAGTATTTTTTTTCAGCTCTTTTATGCATTTAAAAAGCTAAAACGGGTCGGTGCCGACCCGAGCACAAGAGGAAGGTTAAAGACGTACAATAGCAAATTCCTCCTGTCATCAAAAAGGTAAATGGTTCACCCTCTGGGAAACATGCAGATTGCCATAAGAATTACTAAATGCCTTCAAATTGAGTGTTGATATTTCCTCTGTGCACATACATTCTCTTTGGCTTGATAGTGGAAGACAGCAATGGAAATAATTCCAATAATCCTTTCAGAACATTTTCCAAAGCAACTCCATGGCAGTCTGAGCTTTGCTTGTGGACATAATGTGGATTTTTGTCATCCTGTGTCCAGCTCATTTGTACAGAACCATTAAATTAATAATCCCAAGGGCTGTGATTAAGTCCGGGGAACAGTCAGAGGAAGAGTACCAAGAAAGAACAGAGCTCACACAAAACAAAGAATTAAAAACCCGATCACGAAAGTAGACTATATATATAAAACAATCAAAGAATAGAGAATCAATGTTTTCTTCTATTTTTAGAAAGATAGACAGAAGCAGTGTTTATTCCAAGTGAGCAGCCATGCTTTAGCCAACCAGTCCTCCCCCATCTCCCTTCCTCCCCTCTGTGTCCTAGCCCAGCCATGATAAGGGCCAATCAGGGGCCAGGGCCTGTGCCTATAATTGAGCTGATTTGCATAGCAGCCCAGTGGTTGAAGCGATTAGAAGTTAATCCCGATTAGTTTTGGACATTGCTATTCACCATGCATCCCCCCCCACTTGCACTCAGCTCAGCACCACATTTGACCTATCTTATCTCACAGCACAGAGCCCTAACCATCGTGTGTGTTGCGTGTGGATGTGTGTGGATGTGAGAGAGTTTGTGGTAAGCTGCAAGTACAACACAAATTCAAATGCAATTTGAGTCAAATGCATTTTTAAAATGACCCTGAGGTGAGAAGATAAACCTGGAAACAACATTTTCAACAGCGCTACAAAATGGTTGGGCGCCTGGTCAAATGCACAAGGTGTTCAAATAGAGTGAAGAAAGAAATCTTTTTTTTAAGTACACAGTTATGAAACTATAATATTAACTGATTGCCATTTTGCTGAACAACAACCTATTTCATTGTATTCCTATTATATTTTTAGCAACTCTGAGAGACTGTTCTTGGGCACGATGCTTTGATCTCAATGCAAACATCAGCATGCTCTCTATGACAATGTTAACATGCTGATGTTATACAGAGACAATGTTTACCATGTCCATCATCTACCATGCTAGCATTTGCTAATTGGCACAAATTTACAGCTGAGGAGACTGAATACGGTCTCCCTGGGTTTGCAGAACTAATCCAAAGGGGGCAGCCCTTCATATTAAGGTGGTGATATGTAGAAGTCCTGCACTTGTAAACACTGTACCAGAAGAACATGCACATATATGTTGTTGTTAAAGCTAATCTGCTAACATGCCTCTCTAATAAATTACCACCTTAACATGGCAGGCAAGGTTGGGGATCAAGGTGTGCTGACCCCTGGCATCTCAGACAAGGTCTAGGGACGCAGAATGTCGACTGTCTTGTGGGAAAGAAACCCGGGCTGGTGCGGGAAGTGGAGCGGTACCAACTAGATATAGTTGGGCTCACCTCCATGTATAGCACTGGTTCTGTAACAAAATTCCTGGAGGGGGGGCTGGACTCTATTCTTTTCCAGTTGACCAGGTTGAGAGGTGCCGGGCTGGTGTGAGGATACTTACAAGAGGGTTGCCTCTATGCGACTGCGAGTCGCAGAGAGACTGTTGTTTGTGCCTCGTAGTACAGAATACCAGGCCTTCTTGCAGTCTCTGAGTGGGTCTGGAAAGGGCGCTGACTGGGGACTATAATCATGTTGGGGACTGCAAAGCTTATGTGGGTAACGATGGAGAAACCTCGAGGGGGTGATTGGGAAGAAGATCTTGCCTGATCTTAACCCAAGTGGTGCTTTGTTGTTGGACTTCTGTGCTAGTCATGGATTAGCCGTAACAAACCCCATGCTCGAGTAGAGGGCAGTTCACGAATGTACTTGGTAACAGAACACACTGTGACGGGTACCGGTTGGTCAAAAGGGCGGCAGCCAAGGCAAAAGCCAGAGTAGGTTGGGAGCTAGAGCTTTCAGTTATCGGGCTCCTCTTCTGTGGAATCAGCTTCCACTTTTAGTTCGGGGGGCAGACAGTCACCTCATTTAAGAGTAGACTTAAGACTTTCCTCTTTGATGGCGCTTATAGTTAGGGCTGTTTCAGGCTAATAGTTAGGGCTGTTTCAGGCTTCTAGTTAGGGCTGTTTCAGGTTTATAGTTAGGGCTGTTTCAGGCTTATAGTTAGGGCTGTTTCAGGTTTATAGTTAGGGCTGGCTCAGGTTTACCCTGGTCCAGCCCCTAGATATGCTGCTATAGGCCTAGACTGCTGGGGGACATCTTAGGATACACTGAGCTCCTCCTTTCCTTCTCTTCCTCTTTCACTCCTCCTCTCCTCTTCACCTCTTCTTTCTCTCTTTCTGGATAAATGATTGTCTCTTCAATGCATTTTACTAACTCTACTTTCTTTTTCCATGGATTCGTGGCTGCCTGGCCAGGGGGAGGACCCCGGTCCTCCCCCCTGGCCCTGCTGATGCAACCATGGCCCTGCTGATGCAACCATGGCCCTGCTGATGCAACCATGGCCCTGCTGATGCAACTGGCCTGGACCCGTCCTGCCAGCTGCCATGGCCCTGCTTTCTCCTCCCACTGCCCCTGCTGATGCCCCTCCTCTCTACCTCCTTCTGCTTAATGGGTCGTGGCTATCTGAATCATGGACCATGCCTACTACTCATTATATGAATCATTTCTGTCACATTCATTGAATGTGCTGTAACTCCGTTACGTTATTCATTCTGGCCACATGACATCTATTGCTTCTGTCCATCCGGGGAGAGGGATCCTCCTCTGTTGCTCTCCCTCAGGGTTCTTCCCCTTTTTTCCCTGTGAAAGGGTTTTTACTATCTTTATTGGGGGAGTTTTTCCTGATCCGATGTGAGGTCCCGGGACAGGGATGTCATGTGTACAGATTGTAAAGCCCTCCGAGGCAAACTTGTATTTGTGATGTTGGGCTATATAAAATAAACTGAATTGGGAGGAGTGTTTGGGGGGGACAACTGACAAGGACTTTTCTGTGGGCCTCAGGGAAGTTCTAGCAAACCGTGAGACAACCCGGAAAGGGAAAGCATAAGCAGGGGTTGTCTCAAGCTGCGTTCAGCCGGGGAGGAGAACTGCAGACCCTGACAGGGTATATTGTTAAGAGGTGAAAGAACACTTTGATGAACTCCTGAAGCCGACCAACACACCCTCCGTGGAGGAGGCAGTGTTTGAAGACTTGGGGGAAGACTTGTCCATATCCCTGACAAAGGTTGTTGAGGTAGTCAAAAAGTTCCTCAGTGGCAAGGCAATAGGGGGGGATGAGATTCTCCCTGAGATGCTAAAGGCTCTGGACATTGTTGGGCTGTCTTTGCTGACACGTCTCTTCAGTGTCGCGTGGAGTTCGGGGGCAATGCCTGTGGAGTGGTACACCGTCTATTTTCTCGTCTTCCGACCTCTCAAAGAACTGCCGATCCTCTGATTGAAGAACTACCATGCCCTACCACAGTCATCCATATGACAAGCTTTAAGAATAACTTTATGGAAATAACCAATCTTTCCACTGATCGTTTACTGATACACGTCATATAGAGGCATCCAAATGAATTTGAGGCTGTTTCATAACCAGTTAAAAGTCCCTCACCGTATTCGTGGATACGGTAAAATCGCTCACTCGTGTGCATGTGTCTTGTAATTTGTGAATGCTCATAATGTGTTTGAATGAGCATATCTGCATGCATGTGAGTGACTGCATTGTATTTGTATTGGTTTGTACACCACATGAGCCAGACTGGATTTAGTCAGGCCAGAAAGCAGCTGTTGATGCGTCCCATCTGTGACCCTTGTGACATGAACGTGACCAACATGGTGCCAGTGTGGCCCCACACAGATGGGTACATCATAGCCTCACAAGTACACAAGCAAGTCCTTAGTGACACACCAGACCTGAGTGGAACATCAAAACAGAGCTCAGGGCCTCTTTAAAGCTCCATTAATTGATTGTTTTGCTACTTAGAAGCAGCAGAATCTGATATGTTAGCAGTTTATAAAGTAGTCGGTGATATTACCCCACTAGAGAACTCATAGTACCATATTACCCCACTAGAGAGGTCATAGTACCATATTACCCCACTAGAGAGCTCATAGTACCATATTACCCCACTAGAGAGCTCATAGTACCATATTACCCCACTAGAGAGGTTATAGTACCATATTACCCCACTAGAGAGCTTATAGTACCATATTTACCCACTAGAGAGCTTATAGTACCATATTACCCTACTAGAGAGGTTATAGTACCATATTACCCTACTAGAGAGGTTATAGTACCATATTACCCTACTAGAGAGGTTATAGTACCATATTACCCCACTAGAGAGGTGATAGTACCATATTACCCCACTAGAGAGGTTATAGTACCATATTACCCACTAGAGAGCTTATAGTACCATATTACCCCACTAGAGAGGTTATAGTACCATATTACCCCACTAGAGAGGTTATAGTACCATATTTACCCACTAGAGAGCTGCGCTCACTGAATGCGGGGCTACTTGTGGTTCCTAGAGTCTTAAACAGGATAGGGCCTTCTCCATTGCTGCCCCTACCTCTGGAACTCTCTCCACGAGCACACATTGTGGCCCCTGCTGATGCCCCTGATATGATAGTTCTGTCATATTCATGTAATGTGCTGTAACTATGCTACGTTATTCATTCTGGTCACAGGACATCTATTGCTTCTGTCCATCCGGGGAGAGGGATCCTCCTCTGTTGCTCTAATGAAGGTTTCTTCCTTTTTTCCCTGTGAAAGAGTTCACATTTTTTGGGGTGAGTTTTTCCTGATCCGATGTGAGGTCCTGGGACATGGATGTCTTATGTGTACAGATTGTAAAGCCCTCTGAGGCAAACTTGTATTTGTGATTTTGAGCTGTACAAAATAAACTGAATTGATTTTAATTCATGTTTTGGTCTCCAACTTCTTTTCAGCTAAAAACAATTCTCCACTTTTATCTCTTGCTCGTCTCCAACTTTATCTGTCTGCTGCTTGGTGCTTGTCAGGAAGAGTACACTGTGTTTACCTACTTCTCTAAAGCAGCGTTGTTTTAAAGAGCCTCTTTTAAGGTTCGTCACTGTGAGGAACTTTATACATTTGACTCATGGTCAGAGGTGAGCTCTGCTGCCGCTGTAACACTAACCTAACTTCAGGAAATGCCTTTATAGTGATTGCTTATTACTTGGTATTCTTCATGTCATCTAGATGTATGTCCTTGATTGTGTGATGTAAAAGGTTTTAAGAAGAGACGATCAGTCGTATAATCTCCTTTTCATATGCCCATGCATCAGGTTTCCATATCTCTTCTGAATAAAAGTACTTAGGCACTGGAATAAATCTTCTCTTTAAATCCCCCATGGCTAATAAAGCCAGTGTCATCACTTAAAAGCATGATAACTTATTTTCAAGAGAAACTACTATGTACCTCCTTTGTCTGCTAAAATAATAGCTTATACATTTTCTAGAGCCCCAGACCTCCCATAATAATTTTACATCACGCCTCCTGAATTAGATGGATGGTATTTCTGCCATCCCAGATTATTAATTCCAACCAAGCCTGGGAAAAAGCTGAAGTGAGGCAGAAGATGAATAATGAATGTTCTATGCAATTATAAACTCAAATGTCACACCAGTGCTTACTAATTTAACACAAATTATTCATTGTGTTATGAATATATCTATTATTAGTAAATTGGGGTGGGACATATGGGAGACAAACACCCTCAAATATAATATCAGCCCTAGAAAGCACTATGTCAACCCCAGGCCCGTTCTAATCCTTCATATTTTCCTGCAGTGCCGTCCAAAGAAAAGGTATCAAACTATGTGAAGATTCTGATGATCTTTTTTCTTGGAGAGGTTCCCAGGGATTGATAGAATGATTCTACTTCATGGCCTCCATGAGTTTTGAGCCTGCACATTGTGGTGCTGTTGCAGTTGATGCTACTATTATATCGGGTGGAGCTTAACATGTCAGCGGCTCCCTAACTCATTTGCCCCCAGGCCAATTCCGAATGGTTTGCATCCCCATACTAAATACAGAATATCTCCTCAACCACAAGGGCTATTTGAATCATTTCAAAATGTGTAATATACAGAAAACACTTGTGAGACTAATTAAGGGTAACTTGGGGAGCTCGTTTGAGTCCTTCGAGTCAAATTTATGGTTTATGTTAATACTTATAGTTGAATTGTGTTATAAACATGTACAATGGACTCATATGCTCTTGTAAGGCTTTGCAGGTTTTTTTGCTATGTCACATCAGTGGCTCTGGTATCGATTCATGGGAGTACGAGGACTTGGAGAGTGAAGAATAATGCTGCCCCTTTGGGGCGCTGGGGTTAGTAAGGCTAAATAACTGGTGTTTGTACCCAACTTCATGACCATGAAAAACATAAAACCGTAATGTTGTTTTAACCTGTTTCAATACAACCACTGTCGCAGTATAGACTTCTATGATGCAGACGTTTGTTGAACTGTGAGGCTGAGCTGAAGATGATCTCTGCTATTCCATGTGTAGCACGGTTGTCTTTTCTTGAGATTTTGATGTTCAGAAGTTACTGTGTCACCTTTTTTGTACGCTGTGCTGTTGCAGTAAAAATAAATATTAAACTAGTTGTTAATTAAAGTTGTTAATTATTTGTGAAGTGTTTCTGGACTATTTCATTCATTGAACTTGAATTCAACAGTTGCATTCTGAAAGTCAGCGCTGTGTACGTAGTGCCAGTGGAGCCTTGTTTAAATGACACTATTTCCCACCGATGAGTCATAAGGGAGAATATCCCTTGAACCTAAAACATAATAATAAGGAGTATTCTTGTATCTTACCTGTCACTGTATGCAGCAGCTGTGGCAGCAGTAGGCTGGGCATATCTGTAGGCAGCGTAACCACCCTGGACACACACACACACACACACACACACACACACACACACACACACACACACACACACCAGAATACAAAGAAGAGTTACGATTAAGAATTCTGTTTTGACAGTTTTCTATTGCACTTGACACTGACACAATGAGACAGACATATCAATGTTACAAAGCCTTTCAGCTACAGTGTGAAACGTGTAATGACACCTGACAGAAGTCCAGGAGGCAGACGACCTGTGAAACAATCTGCCTCCTCCCAGTGCTCCTAATGACACTGGAAGATTCCACCAGAATCAAAACAACCAATCAGAGCCGAGGAGGCTCTAATGCAGCTGCCAATCACTGCTGTTGGAGCTGTGAACTCTGGGCCCTGTTTCTCGTACCTAGCATACTGAGTTAGCGGCTAATTGTCAGGATAAGATGACGTAGGTCAGGCGTTCTCGGTTTCTCAAAGCAAGCTTTGATAAATCACCATAGCAACACATCCAAAAATGTAAACCTGCTCCCGGTCAGGCTTACTGAACTTCACTGGATAAGCTGGACACTCCCACCGGACAAAAAAGGCAGCTTCTTCCTCATTGATGAAGGAGCGATATTATTATATTAGTTTTATAGGGAGAGAGTTCTTCCAGATCACAGGATCCATCCTTTACATCATCATGACTTCCTGTACGCGGCGATATAGATTTTGCCGGCAAGAAATAATTTATTTAGCGAGCTTCTCGAGCCGCGGACATTGATCACCACAGACGCAGCTGATCGTCTCAGACACAGACTGTCAGCCGCTGCATGCCGCTGTTCTTAAGTTTATTTAGCTCTTAAGAAACTTATGGATGTGTTAAAGCATCATAATTATATGACAGTGTTATTAGTACACCATGCATATCATTATTGTAAAACATGATTAAGGTGATCGTGATGAGAATACAGAGAATCACACTTTATTTTCACTGCTTCAATTGATTGAATTTCTGATTATGAATAATGCATAAATACTGATCCGCCCATACACATATTCAAACTCCTAGTTATATGGTAATCTACACATATTCAAACTCATATACACATATATAGTACATGATTCATACGTGCATACAGTACATATATCCTCATAAGTATATATGTATTCGTAGATATAATCTGATTGATTTGGGTGATGAAGCACTTCAAATTAGCCGATACATTTTCTCAACACTGACGCATTTAACTTGTCTGATATATTTAGACGCTCATGTCTCTCAGAGGGGGCGGAGTTAAAGTTGCGTTCAAGGCAACAATGTTGCAAAAACGTTGGAATATTCTCAATGCGTTTGCTGTGAATGACTACGGTACTGACTTCCTCATATGCCTTCATGATCATCTCCTGCTTCTCAGCAGAGGAATAAAAAGAGGTTCCTCTGAGTTTATTGTCATTGTGCTCTTAGAACATGGTGGTGTCAGTGCTCCATTATCATCCTTCTGAAGAGGAGCGGCGCATTTATCAGATGACTGACGTCTTCTAGAATGAACGAGACGTTTCAGCGGATCAGCCGTGAAGAAACCCAGACAGCCTGATGTCAATCATCTCGCTCATTTAAGCTGGAGATTAGGACATTTGCTTGACTTTGTTTAGCCAGGTACGAAGAATACCCCCCTGGTCAAATATGAAGCTTTATGTTCCTGTATCACATATTTCTGTCCTCACATGTTGTAGTTCCTGTTCATCTGTAATGAGTGTTTCCCAGCAGCCATGTTGAAAGCAGTCAAGCCAAAACCAAGCTCCTATATTTCCTAAATAGCAAAAGCCCTGATGACATAATTGTCGTTATTGTTATTGTTATGGTTGTTGTTATTGTTAACCTGCATGTATCCACATACAGGTTAACAATGTAGTGCATGTGGGATGAGGGGAGCTATCTGTTGAGGTGTTTGTCCCACTGCAGTGCTGACACAGTGATCTGATATACGCAGTCCAGACCTGCTGGGTCAGTTCCCTCCTCTACACACTGACCCATGTAGTCCCGTGCACACACACACACACACACACACACACACACACACACACACACACACACACACACACACACACACACACACACACCGGCAGCAGTGTTCCAGGTTCAGCCAAATTACAGCATGAATAAATAAATAAGCTGGGCTAATCAATATTTGCACGGATGGAATCGTTATCTGAGAAGTGGCCTTCTAGCCTCTTTCAGCTCAACGTTTTGTTTGATAGCCAACAGACAGGCAGCTGATCTGCCTCCTAGACTCAGAGACCAGCTGCTGAGCAACGCTACGCCACTTAAAATACGTCAAAGTGGACTTTTGGTTTCACGTGGGACATGAGCGCCACCTGACTTCCTCCCGCCGCAGCTACGCGCCATGAGAACACTGTGCTCCTCTCTGCGGGGCGTCCTGCCTGTCTCCATGCTGCCGAGGTAGGACTTCAACAACGGTTACATTAGTAGCTTATTTTTTGAGTTTTGGGTTTTGTGTTGCCTGTTGTTTTGTTGACATCTTGGCAGTTATATCCCAGCTTGGTAGTCCTTCTGTGTCCGCTGAAAGCCAGCAGACGTGCTCTGTAATAAGAACATGCCGGAGGACTCCTGCCTTTATTCATCATTGAACAAATGCAATGTTTCTCTCTTCCAGGCTGGGTGACAACTCCAGCACTTCTCACACCATTTTACCTTCCACCCGTCTGCGCCTTACATCTGACAGTGTGTCTGGCCGACATGAGCAATGGATTACTACCACTACCACTGAGGAGGCGAGTAAGTGATACTTAGTGTGTGTTGATGGGCCGTGGCAGGAAGATGAACAGGTTGGCCTGTGATAGTCACCAGTCACTGTGGGCTGTCACTGACTGAGTGACTAACGGCAGCCCTACAGCGCTGTGTGTGTGTGTGTGTGTGTGTGTGTGTGTGTATGTGCATATGGTCAAGGTTCAGCCCTTCCACACACACACATAATCTCACACAGTGGACATTCCAATCCATCACTTTTGCTGATTCACTGAAGGAAGGAGGGCCAGAGAGGATCCCTGTCCATCTATTGTCACTGACTTCCCAACAGTGTTGGCGTTGAGGCTGCAGGCCAACACTTAATACCTACACACAACATTCACAACTTTAACCTGCTCTGGTCACAAAAACCTCCAAAAACAGCTGCTAGTTAAATGATGGTTGAGTCCTAGGAGGTAACATTGTGACGTGGCGAGTTGTGGCCAATATCCCTTCTCATGCTGCGTTTTCACGTCCTAGTTACTCCGGCCACTAGAGGTCAGCGTCGTCTTCTGGTATTGTTATCTGTGATCAACGACGTGAATATATAATAATGGCCTTTTCCGCGGGAGAACATGGCTAGAGAAGAGAAGCACGGCGTGTTCCAGGCGTGTTCCAGGCGTGTTCCAGGCGTGTTGCAGGCGTGCTGGTCTCTAAACCAGCAGCTCACTTCCTGTTCTATTCCTGCCTGCACTACTTCAAACCAATCCACCATGTTGTGTAGACAGATTGCACTGTGCACTGTGTGTGTTATTCAGGTACAAACATGCTGTACATGTGAAGCATGTTGAGTCTGCATCAATAAATGAACAAATCCCTGATATGATGTGAGCGTGAAGAGAGAGAGACGGCTGGTATTTGCAGGTGAAAGTAGGAGTGAAACTACCCACAGAGACTCAGTGGAGCTACAACGTACTGAGAGAGGAACCTGTGAGTTTATTGGAAGACGTGGCTTTGGTTTGAGGAGGACTGGTCTCAGGTGGGCCATGGTCACCCTGCTACCAAGCAAGGCTCAGTCACAGGTACCCACTGCCCTGAGGATGCTAATATGCATGGTTTTTATTTTCTATTTTTTCCCATCTCTGTTAATTTTGAAAACCCATGGGGGTCTGAGCCTCTTTTCCCCCGTGTTCATATAGTTTAAGTAGTCGTATGAACCCCAAATGAGTTCTAATACTTGTTATTTTACATAACTTTTTTCAGAATGTATTTGTGAAAAAAAATTATATTTAAAAAAAAGAAGCTATTGTGATCATAACTATGAACATCCAGCATGATATGAGCAAGATTCCCCAAAAATGCCAACTCCATGGTTCACATTCCACCTACTAATATCACACCTTTTAGGAAATATTAGGACCTAAAGAATCCGAATCTGCAACAAAAATCACAAAACAATTTGCTAAAAGATTGTCTGAATGGTGCATGCTGGGACTTAAAATCTGCGTATCCTTCTGCACTTGCTCTATGACGTGGTTTTAAATACGTGAGACGAACAGAAAGCCTTTGGGACCAGGAAACGTGAAACGGAGGAAGAAAAAAAAGCCTGCCTGTTTTTAAGACTCCCAAAAGCCCGTCGAGCTACTGAGATGCGTTTGTTAGTGAAATCCGACTTTGTAAAGGTACTCATTCAGGATTTAGTGAAACCTTACGGTCCGCCGTAGAAGTTGACGGAGTCGACGGAGATTACATAAGTACATCAACTTAACGGGTACTTTCATTATTTTTTACACCCTGTGTCTCTTGTCACAAGGGTTGCACTATTATAGCAATTTAAATGTAAATAAAGTTAAACAACAACGTGTTTCCGGAGGAAATTAAGGAAACGTTGAAACAGGCTGGGGCGCACGGTGCTTCTGTTGCATCAGGAAGAGGAGACCCTTCCTGCAGACGCTTCTCCTGACGCATCATACATGTTTGAGTTTGCATTCTCCAGGGAGCAGGAATTAGAAATAAAAGCCTGACGGCAATCAAAGCCTATTTCAGATAACGGCCTTGGCCACTATAGAGATATTACGCCGTTTCTCTTTTCTGTCCATATTTTCTATATTGAGCATCTCTGGAATGGCGGAGCTCCTCCTTCTATCGTATGTATCTAATCTGCTGCCACAGAAGCACAGGTCAGGCTCTGGACTCACTAATGAATATTAATGTTCTGATTGCAGAGGGCAGTCCTTGTGGCAGGAGCACGGGCTAATGGGAGGCAGGGACACACACACACACACACACACACACACACACACACACACACACACACACACACACACACACACACTTTGTCTGCGTTGTGCTTCTTTTGTTCAAGTTTTTCACAGCTTTGGTTCTGCAGAATTAGGCTAAAATATTAAATATAAATTAACCTAAAGGAATACACACATGTAATTATAGTCAGATATATGGAGCTCAAGAGGAATTAAATCTATTAAATGAAACATTCACACAGTTTATGGCCTCTGTCCTTCCTGTATTTGTCAGTTTAAACTGTTATGTTCAGCCTGTTTATGTGAGCGACTTCTTCATACTTGTCTGATATATTAGTTATAGTAATTTTTCTTTGTCAACTAGAACACCTTGGAAGGACCAGCTTTAGTCTGAATCTTTGAGTTATAATAAAACTTGCCAATTATATTTTGATCTAAAATATCAAACCATATGCATAGAGTGACACCCATGTGGCTATCGAGATGTGTTAGTTTATTGGTTGTGGCTCTGTAAGGAGTCAAGCAATGGGAAAAGAAACGCGAGTGGGATAATTCAGCTAAACCATGTACCTCAGTTTAGTATGTGGGTTCTAATAACGCACAGATTAATAAACCACTTCACAGGTTATCAAAGCATATTACTGTACAGGCTGCTAGACTATGCATCTGGCATTCACAATAAAATAAAATGAACAATCTAAAACAATTTTAGCTGTAAAGCAATTAAACTGCTTTGTGTTACAATTATTTTGTCAAAGCGAGTTCAAAAGTTCTTTTAATTTGTTTATTCATTTTCTGTTAAATGATCCTAAAACATACATATCCATTTCATCAATGCAGCAATAATACAGTAATATATGTAATAATAGTAATTCAGTGCACTAACAACACGAGTGAATGGTTTGACACATTGAAAATGGAGTCTGAACATTTTGCCTTCTATTCATTTAATCAGGAAATGATTCTGAATCGAATCATGACACCAAGAATCAATATCGAATCAAATTGTAAGTTTCCTACCGAAGTCATTTCTTTCCCTTTTAAAGTCTCATAATATTCTCCCTGCATTGCTAGATTTGCCTCTCGCGCACACCCGGGAGCTGTTGGCCGGCTCTTTCCTGCGGCCACGATCGGAGGTGCCGGTTAGCTAGCCAGCCAGCTAGCCAGCCAGCCAGCAAGTCAGCTAGCCAGCCAGCTAGCCAGCCAGCCAGTCAGTCAGCTAGCCAGCCAGCCAGCTAGCCAGCCAGTCAGCTAGCCAGCCAGCTAGCCAGCCAGCTAGCCAGCCAGCCAGCCATCCAGCCAGCCAGCTAGCCAGCCAGTCAGCTAGCCAGCCAGCCATCCAGCCAGCCAGCTAGCCAGTCAGCTAGCCAGCCAGTCAGCTAGCCAGCCAGTCAGCTAGCCAGCCTCCAGCCAGCCAGCCAGCCAGCCAGTCAGCTAGCCAGCCAGCTAGCCAGCCAGCCATCCAGTCAGCTAGCCAGCCAGCCAGCTAGCCAGCCAGTCAGCTAGCCAGCCAGCTAGCCAGCCAGCTAGCCAGCCTCCAGCCATCCAGCCAGCTAGCCAGCCAGCTAGGTAAAGGTGAAGCCGTGTATGAGTATGGAGGGTTGGAGGCTTCATGTGTGCAGCATCAGGGCAGAAACCAGGGAGATGGCGGTGTAGCATGCAATGTCATACCAGTAAATAATACTTACATAAATATCTGCACCATAAAATCCATCCTGGTAAACAACACTGCAGAGGATGCAAACACAAACAAACAGACAAACAAACACACAATAAAACAAAAACATCCAATATTAGTGCATGTTGACATGCAGGCACTGGAACAACCAGCCCATCTCCACAATCAATCCAAATAAAGACATGAGCGGCAGAGGAGGACACAGCAGGCAGCCCTGTGCTCTCATGGTGGGAGGCTGGAGGCCAACAGCAGCCTCTCACTGGGACTACACAGGTTATACATCAGCAGCATCACAAGTATCTAAACAAGTATATTGTGGTGTTTCTAGCACAATCATAACTGCATGCAAGCCACTGGAGAGAAATAGCAAAAGAAATATTTCCACATATCAATTTATATGTCACCTTTCATCTTAATTGCTCATCTACACAACATATGGCTTGTATTTGTTAACACTGTATTTAGTTCATTTAGTTTAACTGTTAGTTTAAATTCCGTTTCATTAATTTTGCTTAGCATATGTATGTTTTTGGGGGATTATACATTAAAGTACATCAAGAGTAAAGGCATTTGTAATGCAGAACATGCACTGCTTGAACCAAGCAAGTAGAATTATGGGAAGATTCAGCAATCTTATTTTACAATTGGGACAACAGTGTTTTTGCTGACATCAGCAGCTGACCTGGGACCTGTGAGGCCGTCCTCATACACTGTCCGTAGCTGCACCTACAAAAGGCACGATCATTCCTATGTAACCCACAGAATCAATTTGTTTGTAATCCACATAACTGTGAGGCAGGACAGGCGTGGTGAGGGGGCGGGGCTAAACACATTTATGATACTTACACGTTTTGTTCTGCGAGCTAATCTTCACAAAGGAATCAGAACAAATTATTTTGGATTTGTCTCTAAAAGCGCCTTTTTTAAGACAAGTTCACCAGACGGATATTAACTGACGTATTTCATATCGTAGAACAAAACGCTGAAATATCTTCAGCTTATGTTAAACACAGACCTGATGTCAGACATCTAGCCAAACACATATTGCAAATATAGACATGGGAAAAGAAATATGTTTCCTTATTATTATGTATGTAAAGCAGTCAACCGCACAGTGCAACTTGGAGCAGCAGCAGTACCAATATAAACTAAATGATGTCGTCACCCTTTAAAAGAACAATACAATTTTGGCTTATTGTGGTCACATAAATATAATATATGGCACTATTTGATGGCTGCTAGTTAATACAGGTGGATGCTTCCCCAATGTCATTTTTGACCGAAGTGTCAATTATGTTTTTGAAAGGCTAAACCCTAACAAATATGGATTGAGGCAGACTATTTTGGTAGATAAAGAAAACTTTGGAAAAAGGGGAGTTAGACTTTGCATGCAAGGTTTCTGTAAGTTATTAATACAAATAATTTGACCGTCAACATTTGGTAAATTCCACATATTGTCACGTGTGTGTGTGTGTGTGTGTGTGTGTGTGTGTGTGTGTGTGTTGGAGAAAAATGCAGGCAGTTCTCTAATTTCTTGCGAACTGTCTTTTCTCGCTGGGATGCCTGACCCAGTTTTCCTCGTCTGAATCCTCACTCCAACTTGAGACAATCTTTTGTTCGACCCTTCTTCTCAACGAGCCACACACACACACACACACACACACACACACACACACACACACACACACACACACACACACACACACACACACACACACACACACCAGAGTCATTTGGAATCCAGTATCTCTCCCAAGGACACTTTACATTCACACTTTGACATTGAACCACCGATCTTGCGATTAGTGGATGACCCGCTCTTCCTCTGAGCCGATGAAATCCCTCTGACATCATCAGTGTCATTCTGTCAGAGATATTCACCGCTACTTTGTTCAACAGATGGCTTGGTTGCGGTCCATTACGGTTATGAGCAGTTATGAACATGAAACAGTTATGAATAAGCCCATGGGTCCTAACGTTGGTCTTGAGAAGCTGCAGCTTCTGTTCATGGTCAAACTGGAACCTGCACTGGACATTCAGGCCCACTGGGCCAGGTTACTGCAGACGTGGTCTGTTGATGCTCATCCACCTCTCCGGCTCCACTTGGTCGCCATGGCAACATTATAGGCCACCGAGGCCTCCATGTCCGCCTCTACATCGACGACTCACTGCTCTACATCTCTACCAAATCCATCATGCCCACCACCTCACGGGTTACTAACAGGCGGACCGCGGTCCGGACCCGGACCCGGACGCCGTTGTATCTGGACCCTGGACTTATAACCGATCGATAATTGAGAATTATTCGTTATTATTCGCTATTCATAAGTTGGCAGAGCGCTTATATTTTAACCAGCGCAGCTTTTCCAGCCTTCACGGCTCTCGTTCAGCGGTCCAGGAAACACACCGACCAATCACATGCATGTAAATCACATCACGTGATGCTACTCCGCCAATCAGATACACATGTTCATATAAACATCGCGGCTTGAGTGAGAGACGTGAGAGGGGACCAGAGGCGGAACGGATGAGTACGCGAGTGAGGAGTTACTTCACACGCCGCTCTCCAAACAGAGAAAAGTGGAGCAGAATCTTTAGAGACTCTTCTATGTTCACTCTTCTTAAAGGAAGTTCGAAACTCGTACGTCTCATTAAGTTCAGACGATTATTAAAAGCAAACGTGAAGCTTTGCTACGAGACAAAGAACAACTCTTTTGAGCTCAAGTATCGACTCAAAATAAAGGATCAGAATGTAAGAGCCAATATGATCAGAATCCTAACATTCAATAATGTCAACAGAGAGAATGGAGCTGAACAAGTGGTTCAATAACAGATATAGTCTCTGCACACATTTTATAAGAGAATAATATAATGTTGTGGCTTTTTAGGTTAAAATCACTAGTCACCGGAATTAACTGAATTTAAAGCTACAGGGCAAAGACAATTAAGTTACATTCATTTTTGCAAAATGAGTACTTTATTTTAAGATCCACATTTTTCCAAACCTTTCAGTAATGTTTTTTTCTCCCATTTTTAAATCAGCCCTTATTGTAATTGAAATGAGAGAAGAATATTTAATCCCAGTCCACCAGAGACCACATGACCCCAGTCCACTAGTCACATGACCCCAGTCCACCAGAGACCACATGACCCCAGTCCACCAGAGACCACATGACCCCAGTCCACTAGTCACATGACCCCAGTCCACCAGAGACCACATGACCCCAGTCCACCAGAGACCACATGACCCCAGTCCACTAGTCACATGACCCCAGTCCACCAGAGACCACATGACCCCAGTCCACCAGAGACCACATGACCCCAGTCCACCAGAGACCACATGACCCCAGTCCACCAGAGACCACATGACCCCAGTCCACCAGAGACCACATGACCCCAGTCCTCTAGTCACATCACCCCAGTCCACCAGAGACCACATGACCCCAGTCCACTAGTCACATCACCCCAGTCCTCCAAAACCTCCACTGGCTCCCCATACTTTGATTTATCACTGTAATAAAAAAAACTAAAAACTGTATCTAATAACCTCCTTGTATATACGACCACATTTGCACATGTACAGTGTTTTCATATTTTGTATAGTCTTCTCATATTTTATATGTTGTCTCTTTCCTGTATAGTGTGTTTTCTTCTCATTATTTGTGGTTATTTCCATGGTGGATGGAGGAAACGGTAACTGTTTTTACGGAGATAAGCCACGGCCCCTTTCCCCTGCGAAAAAGCGATAGAGCAAATGACACGAATTTACCACATAAACTCGAGCGAGTAAACTCAGGCGTGAGCGCAGCATTACCTGGGCTCTGTCTTTCGACCGCTACAGTGCCTCACCTGAACACAGCATGGTGTCGTGGGACTGGACTCTGCAGAGAGAGACCCTCAGTGACGCCACCCTGACGGAGCTGCTACCAAGAAGTACCAGAAAGTATTCACCACGTTTGCTCATGGAAAAGAAAAGAAGGTCTGATGTGTAATGAAGTGAACCAACGTCGTTACTGTGTGTGTTTCTGTGTCCTGACCTGCAGAATCCCTGCTCTAATAATATGAAACCACTGGATGGAAACACCCCCCTGTGTGTGTGTGTGTGTGTGTGTGTGTGTGTGTGTGTGTGTGTGTGTGTGTGTGTGTGTGTGTGTGTGTGTGTGTGTGTGTGTGTGTGTGTGTGTGTGTGTGTGAGAGAGAAAGAGTTCCACTTCCCAAGAGGCGCTCCTCAGAGGACCTTTCTCTCGGTTGTGATATCTCTGATAATCAATAACTTCTCAAATGTCAGAGGCCCAGAGAGCAGCTTCAGTAATGAAAACATGTTCTGTGGACTGCAGCTGCATGGCCATATCCACTCATAGTTACTATGGACTGTCATGTCAGGCCGCCTCAAAGACATGAAGGAGCAGTTAATGAACACACACACACACACACACACACACACACACACACACACACACACACACACACACACACACACACACACACACACACACACACACACACACAGCCGTGCCACAGCTCCTCGCCACTCGAGACAGTTTTAATAAAAATACATCACGGTCCACATTAATAATTCATCACTCGCCTGGGTAATTAAGCGGCGCTGCAGCGATAATGAAAGTACAATCTGTAGCACGTCTCTCTTTATCAAGACCGGCTCCGTCGTTCCCAAACAGCTCCCGCCCTCGTCCCGTGACGCCTCACATGAGTGTTGCTGCGGTGAAGATGCACATCTGCTTTAGTCTGCCTGTGTTGGAAGGAGGGTGTTTTGTATCGGCTTATTTCCTCTTCATAAACCAATACATAATTTACCATATATTCTCAGAAAGCAGCCTCGACGCCTTCATTTGAAGCTCACACTAGAGGCGGGCCTTTATTTACAGTTCAGCCCTTTTTATGAGCAAGGTTCATATTACAACATGTGCCTTGTGTATGAAAATAGCTGGATAAATATCCAACTATTTGAATGTGGAAATAGAGTGGATATGCCAGAATTGTAAAAGAAAAAAAAATACTAAACTAAATACTGCAAAAGAAATGTTTTTATTTACGCTTGGCTGAGGTGCAAAACATAGAATATTGATAAAACAAAATGTGATAAAGTGCATTGGATGCAGACTTTGCATTAATAATGAGACTTAAACGTCAGCTGAGTTGATGAGACCTCATCCTTCCTCACATTATTACATACAACTAACAGAAATGTCATATTTGCATCATGTTCCATAAACGGAGGTTTGACTGGAGCTCTTTTAAGTAAATATTATCTTTCTTAAATGGTTTAATAGCAGCTGTTTATCTCCATGTACCTAATAATCACAACAGTGACATGAAACTCATATTACATTACATTTATTTGAGCAATCTTCCAACAATTGAATTTGTAAATCTGACTAGTATAAAGAGAACATAAATGTGTTCCCAGCCTCCTTAGTGTCCATTTGCTTGCAGTCATGAAGAGCAAAATAAACCAAAAGGAACCAACAGAGTAATGACAAATCAGATCTGACCCACAATGCACAGCAAAGCTTGGCTCGTCTCCAGAGCGTTCAGCCATGAGGAGCTGGACGCTGCTTAGTGGACTTTGCGTTCTCTCTTTCTATACTGTGGGTAACCTCTGACGTCGCAGCGTGGAGGATCTCCACATGAACGCGGCTTCTCTCGACGGCGCCGCAGAGCCAAGGGACAACGCATCCCCTGAGCCCGTGCAGAGGCTCATGTCTTGGAGCGTGCCAGCTGGCTGGTTTAGCATGCTGTGGAGGTGGGCAGTGTGTTATGGGATGCACCGCTGCTCTGACTCTGAGCTCAGAGACTCAGTTTGCATTGGATAAAGGGGCAAGACACGGAGCTGCCAACAGGACCAGAGCAGTAAGGAATGCTCACCCTCCATACGCTGGGATGTGCTGCGGCGGGGCCGCCGCCCTGAAGGTGTTGTACACGGTCCGTCCTCGACCTCTTAGGTGGGCCCCTCTGTATGCTGCTGCTGCTGCTGCACTGGCTGCTGGGTAGGGGAAACCTGGGACTGGAGACACAGAACAGAACACAATGATGCACACTCCTCGTGAGGCGGGTTGTTTTAATCGGAGCACAAGGAGCTGCATGCCTGCAGCCTTGACTCTGAATTATGGAGAACAAGTGAAAAGTGTTCTCCTATTTCCAGTTGTGTAAAAAAGAATATGAAGAGGAAGACACAGTGTAAAGCGAGTGGCAGTGGAGTGGATCTATGGTATTGTTATTAACTTATCATTAATCTTAATTGGGGCCGACTGACTCCAGGCTTAGTTTGAGAGCCGGGGTAAGTGAAGGTTGAGAAGGAGATCGAGGTGCAATATTCAACCCTAATTATACATCTCTTCATGAGGAGATCTAATGGCATGCTAATAGAAACAGTGAATCATTCATTGACCTGATGAAAAATGTAAGGTTTGAGCCAAAGGATAAGAGTTTGTCAAAGAGAGACAAGGAGAGGAGTGAGGCTGGTAATTGTTCCTATTCATCTTCCGTCACCTTGACTCTCGGAGCGAGGGCCCGGTTACCCTGAAAGTCACGGACGTCTGTTCATATGGCCTCAAGGAAAAGGAGTGGTTGGCATATGCAAATATAGACCATAATAACCTAATAATGCTGAGCAATGCTGCTGAACTCATTGACAATGTTTACGAATTACTAATCTGTCTGCTACTTCAGCACCAGGGACAGCGGCATGGATTCATTCTGACGTTACAGACAGGTCATAGGTCATAGGTCCTAACGGGCACAGCCCTCAGGCAGATACAGGATCAATGAGTCTGGCAGACCGGACTCACATGTTCCTTCTAAATGCCTCCTGACTACAGCAACATATCAAGATGTACCAGAGACAGAATGTTTGAATTGAAGCCAGAGCTCGCCATGTCTTCAGTCTGATTGGACACGTTTCTTCCTGCGCTTTAGCCCACTGCTCCTAATGCTTGGGACGGGTTAAATACTGAGCGCCAATTTCATGTATGCACCTGAATGGAGACGACCAAGTTTAAGTCAAGTCGCAAGGCTTCATGAGCAAATTACGGGTCAAAGAAGTTGTGTTTGTACTTCTACCCCGCCTCACACAGCTACTTGTGAGCTCCACCATGTCTGCCATAGAGAGACCGGCTGTGTGCCCCATCACCAGCATCTGGTTGCATCCGGCCTCCTCTGTGCCGCCTTCACATGTGTCTTTTCAGAACTTCAGACATGCACAGACCTCCCTCTGTATCTGCACACTAACATGACCTGTTCATGTTTTCATCTCACGTTGACACCACATGACATCCATTCTCAGCCAAAGTTACTTCTTCCAACTAGAACTAGAAAATCGTTTGAATGCTAGTATTGGTTTGTACTTTATTACCAATTTTCAACTCCCAAATGTGGGAAAACCATGTCTGTGTGCTCTGAATCAGAATGTGAGAGTTTTAGTATGTCTGCAACCTTCATAGCAAACCAATAGTCCGTGAATTATATATAACAACATCATATTTCCAGGTAAATGTTACAGAATGCAAACACTGGAAAGTAGGTTAGCATAAATATCCCACAATGCAATGCGTTAGTGATGACAAGATACAATACAGGATTAGTTCAGACTTTAGGTCACATGAGATTAGCACTCAGGAAGTGGAACGCTAACTACGGTTAGTGCGACTGAAAGCCAGCCAGTGCGACTGAAAAGACACAATGTTGAACAGCATCCCGCCATGCGCGTATTTATGTACGACTGAGCTGACTCTCATTCCTCTTGAGCATTTCTGTTTGTGTCCATCCTTAGAGGAAGAGCCTTTTTCAGGAAAAGTTTATAAAAGTTAGCAAACAAAGTCTGAAGTTTTTTTTGTGTAGTTTTCATCGTGAGACGGTTGACAAAGAGCCATGCTGTTATAATTCTGTGAGTCCTCAGCGCTGCCTCTGCTCTGCTATCAACACATCGGAATGAATTAACCAACAGGTCCTGGCCTCCAATCTGAATGGCTGCAATCATAAGCTATTAATATAACATAATAATAATAATAACAGCACAAATTACTACTGCAGAGGAAGCTGGAAGCTTGTAGACTCATCACACGTGCACATCCATGCAAAACACACACACACACACACACACACACAGTCACACACACACACACACAGTCACATGACCCAATGGCATTTTGGGAACTGGAAAGGTGAAACAAAGGTAAATCAATACAAAGCTATTTTGTAATTAAAATAATGTGGAGTGAATTAGGCAAACGACTGTCTGGAGAAATTGAAAATATTGATTTTAATTTACAAAACATATTTCACACCTTTTAATGTCCTTGCAGAAATGGACAATTGGATTTCCTTCCCTCTTGTCCTTTGCTTTCCTTCACTCCTCTCCTCTGCCTCTCTCATTTATCTGTCTCTCTTATCACAAACCCCAGGTATGCTTCACCTTAATGGCCATGGCTAATGACTGGGCGGGGGTGGGCTGTGTGTAAGGGCTGGGGGAGGTGCAGGGATGGCTGAGAGTGAAGATGACATCTGGGAGGCGGTGTGGGTTGCAGAGTGTGCGTTGGTTTTGGAGCAGCAACGTCAGTCTGTGTGTGTGTTTGTGCGTCAGCATCCCATCCAGCTACACACTCTCTTCCTGGCTGCTCGTTGGTGGAAGGAAAACACAGGAGGGACAGGGCACCAGTCCTCATGATGTGGGTTGGTCTTGTGTCCGGTTTTATTGTGAAGTCCTTGTGTTGTGTGTCCTCTGTGTTCCCTGCACTTCCTGCCCCTGTGCTTGTCTCTGATTGTCTGTTGATTGTCTGCATTGTCCCTGATTGTGTATTCCCTTCACCTGTCCTGGCCTCTTGTATTTAAACCGTTTGTCTCCTCTCCCCTTGTGGGATCATACTGTGTGTTCCTGTGTGTTCCTGTGTGTTACTGTGTTCCTATGTGTTACTGTGTTACTGTGTGTTCCTGTGTGTTACTGTGTGTTACTGTGTTCCTATGTGTTACTGTGTTACTGTATGTTACTGTGTGTTATTGTGTGTTACTGTGTTACTGTATGACTGTGTGTTACTGTGTGTTACTGTGTTCCTATGTGTTACTGTGTATTCCTGTGGGTTACTGTGTTACTGTATGTTACTGTGTGTTATTGTGTGTTACTGTGTTACTGTATGTTACTGTGTGTTACTGTGTTCCTATGTGTTACTGTGTTACTGTGTGTTACTGTGTGTTCCTGTGTTACTGTGTGTTACTGTGTGTTACTGTGTTACTGTATGACTGTGTGTTACTGTGTGTTCCTGTGTTACTGTGTGTCTCTGTATGTTACTGTGTTACTGTGTTCCTATGTGTTACTGTGTTCTTATTTGTTACTGTGTTACTGTGTATTCCTGTGGGTTACTGTGTTACTGTGTGTTACTGTGTGTTACTGTATTACTGTGTGTTACTGTGTGTTACTGTATTACTGTGTGTTACTGTATTACTATGTTACTGTGTTCCCGTGTTACTGTGTTACTGTGTTCCCGTGTTACTGTGTTACTGTGTTCCCGTGTTCCCGTGTTACTGTGTTACTGTGTTCCTGTGTGTTACTGTGTGCTACACTGTGTGTTCCTGTGTGTTACTGTGTGCTACACTGTGTGTTCCTGTGTGTTACTGTGTGTTACACTGTGTGTTACTGTGTGTTACTGTGTTACTGTGTTCCTGTGTGTCACTGTGTGTTACTGTATTACTGTGTGTTACTGTGTGTTACTGTATTACTGTGTTACTGTGTTCCCGTGTTACTGTGTTCCTGTGTGTTACTGTGTGCTACACTGTGTGTTCCTGTGTGTTACTGTGTGTTACACTGTGTGTTACTGTGTGCTACACTGTGTGTTCCTGTGTGTTACTGTGTGCTACACTGTGTGTTACTGTGTGTTACTGTGTGCTACACTGTGTGTTCCTGTGTGTTACTGTGTGCTACACTGTGTGTTCCTGTGTGTTACTGTGTGCTACACTGTGTGTTCCTGTGTGTTACTGTGTGCTACACTGTGTGTTACTGTGTGCTACACTGTGTGTTACTGTGTGGTGTTACTGTGTGGTTTTACTGTGTGGTTTTACTGTGTTCATGTGTGTTACTGTGTTAATGTGTGTTACACTGTGTGTTCCTGCGTGTTACATACAGTGTTACTGTGTGTTACACTGTGTGTTACTGTGTTCCTGTGTGTTACTGTGTTACTGTGTGACTGTGTTACTGTGTGTTACACTGTGTGTTCCTGTGTGTTACATACAGTGTTACACTGTGTGTTACTGTGTTCCTGTGTGTTACTGTGTTACTGTGTGACTGTGTGTTACACTGTGTGTTACTGTGTTACTGTGTGACTGTGTGTTACACTGTGTGTTACTGTGTGTTCCTGTGTTACTGTGTGTCTCTGTATGTTACTGTGTTACTGTGTGTTCCTGTGTGTTACACTGTGTCACTGTGTGTTACTGTGTGTTACTGTGTTACTGTGTGTTACTGTGTGTTACTGTGTTACTGTGTGTTACTGTGTGTTACTGTGTGCTACACTGTGTGTTACTGTGTGTCTCTGTATGTTACTGTGTTACTGTGTGTTCCTGTGTGTTACACTGTGTCACTGTGTGTTACTGTGTGTTACTGTGTTACTGTGTGTTACTGTGTGCTACACTGTGTGTTACTGTGTGTTACTGTTTTACTGTGTTACTGTGTTCCTGTGTGTTACTGTGTTACTGTGTTACTGTGTGTTACTGTGTGCTACACTGTGTGTTACTGTGTGGTTTTACTGTGTGGTTTTACTGTGTGGTTTTACTGTGTTCATGTGTGTTCCTGCGTGTTACATACAGTGTTACTGTGTGTTACTGTGTTCCTGTGTGTTACTGTGTTACTGTGTGTTACACTGTGTGTTACACTGTGTGTTACTGAGTGTTACTGTGTGTAGTCCGTTCGTTTGTCCTGTCAGATGTTTTTTATTCATGTTCCAGTCCAGTTTTTGTTTCCTGTTTTCGTTCCTCTACCTTTTTCCCCCTCGGCCTGTTGGAAGCCTGTCCTGAGTTTGTTGTTGTAAATAAATATTCTTTACAGGGTTGTCTGCATTGGGTCCACTCCTTGAACCACCACCTGACACACATGTTAAAGTGAAGGGAGCGGGGGCTGGAGGGGGAGGATGAAGATGTCGAAGAAACTGAGGCCCAGCATGAATGAGGAGGAGGGAGATAAGGACACAGGAGATGGTGACAGATGGAGAAGGGCACGTCGTCCTACCTGCATAGAACTCCGGGCTGTAGACAGCGCTGACCACTGGATTTAACTTCCAGCCTGAAACACAGACAGAGACGAAGAAACAGACGGAGAGGAAGAGGAAGACACGGAGCAGCGGTTTAGTGGGCTTAGTGTACATGAACCTGAACTTAAATCAACCTGGGAATGGATTTACATATTTAGAACACAGTCACATGAACACTGAGTGAAAAGACGGTACATGAGCAGCTGTTTCCTGCTCATCTCATCGTCTGCTGCATGGACGTTGTTGTGACACATTCAGCCGGACGGCGACTGCACTGTGTCTGCGCTTCATATTCCACTCAGACATCGTTCACTTCACCAATGTGTTGCCTTGTGAACATTTTTATGTAATTATTAGTCTGATTCTGGCTCAGAACAATGATGTTGCTGTCGATGAGCTCAAACCCAGAACTATTTGAATTACAGAAGAAATCTGGGTTATGACAGAGATACAGGTTTCCAAAAATTGGATACAATATTTGATGTGAGATTCCTCTTGGTTACTCAAACATATTAGCATTTTATTATTCCTCACTTGTATCATACACCCTTTATTTTATTCAGCATTGTGTGCATACTAACGTTGTCTTATTGTGGTTTTATTCTGTTTATGTTTGTATGCTACTTTACTGCAAAAATAATTTCCTGTTTTAGGACAATAAAGATATGATCCAACCTGAGCTGTGATAAAGAGGCTGGAACCAGGATACGCTAAATTAAAATCCAGGCTTCAACATGTTCAGAGACCTGTGTGTGATGCCACAGAGGTAACTCCATCTTTTAGCTCCGGTCGCATGGGGATTATGAAATGATTATGAGATCAAAAGCTTTTTTCACCTCCATACTCCGAGTCGACCTCAACTGTTCCAGCTCATTAATATTGTTATTTCCATTATTATTGCCATTTTCATCTAGCTTTAGTTTTATACTAGGGCTCATTGTGTGGTGTAAAACAAGCTTCCTCCATATTCATAGGTTTCTTGCCAAATGCATCAGGCTTTCCAGCAGGATTTCATTTATTTCGGTATTAGTTTAAAGTGTAAAGTTTAATTATGCTTCATGATGGGCCGGCTGTGGTTATGATGATGTGCAGTGTTTGGCTTTCAATGTTCCTCTCATCAAACCATTGAAGGGTTGGGGTTCTTCCAGCTGACTCAAGAGTTTCCCATGTGGCCATTCATGTCATTTTTTTTAAGAGCCACTATCTCTTGGCCACTCCCCCATACAGCTGTGACGGGGAAGCAGGTGTAGGTGTATGTATATAATCACCTGCAACCCCTTGACTCCACACAGATGATCTCCACTTAACTCATTACGTTGCTTCTACAACCTGCCAGTGATAGTTTGGGTGCCTCCTATTGAAGAGGGTGAATACTTGTGCAAACATATATTTTGTAATTACCACTTGGAAATTAATTTCCAGTTTTTCTTTTCTTCTGATGCTCAGTGTAAAGAATGCCCCGTTAATTCAAATTGATTCAATGTTGAAAAATGAAAATGTACAATTTGGAGAGCGGATTTCATCGGCATGTGCACATTGACTTTACATTGTCCTTACCGTTTGCATATGGGTTGACAGTCTTCTTGTTTGTCATTACTCGGGCTGTTGCATTGTTGACCTGCAGTAGATGAAGAGAGCTCCATGAGTTGTGAAACGTTAACATGAATAGTACGAGCTTTACTGGTTAGAGTGAATCTGCATGCATAGTTCCAGAATGTCGTAAACAAAGAAAGCAGGATACTGTGTCACGGCAAACACACATGTCATTTGTGTGTTTTCAGAATAGCATTCAGAAACATTTAAAAACACAACCAAGACAAAGAAGTTTTCTTTTCTCATTTGCATATTTTCTATCCTCTGACGTTTCCCTGCATGCTCTCCCCAATTATAGTGACATTTCAATAACGTACAGAAAAAAAGTAAAGAAATAACTGATGCACATGGCAAAATGATGTGTTGTAAATGTATAGATGCATGCGGTGGTGGCTGGGAGGCTGGAGAAGGAGACAAAACAGTCAGGAAATGTCATTGGAGAAGGGGAGGAGACACTTTGTTGGGAGCAATATGCAACATTCAGTCAACCTGATAACGAGAGAAGACTGTTGTGACAAAAGCAACACAAAGCATTCACACTCGGACGACAGTCCCACTAATTCATTGCAATAATCATTATTAAGATTAAAAAACAAACAGAAGATTGATGTACTGAAATAAACCAACCAAGTCAATCAATCAACCAATCAAATCATTCCAAATTCAAATAACAGCTGACAGGGTGAAATCAAAATCAGGGTGCATTGTCTTCCAAAATAAAATGATTAAATGGGTTTCCAACAATCTCAGATAGATGTGCAAACGAATTCAAGTCTCAGTCAGTTTCGCTCGCACACGCAGCTAGAGGAGAACACTTAGTGGATGGGCACGCACGGCGACACGCAAGAAAATATGTATGTCAATATACAGCATCAACTCAACCACAATTCAAAAAGAAATGTCACGTGAGTTTTAGCGTTGCAAACGTTCCAAAGAGAGAGGGAGGGAGAGAGGAAATGCTGGCAGAATGGCTTGTTCGCCCACACTTACCAGTCCCAAACCTCTTGGCCCCGCACACCTGTTTGTGTGCTGTTACCGTTGTAACTGTGTTGGATGGGGCCCTAAACAAGCTACCATTGGAAGGATGGTGGGGGAGGAGGGGATGAGAAAGGAATAAGCAGCATCTTACTCAGCCGGCCAAGAAAACTTTGCAATCATTCCAGTGCACAAACGCTCTGTCAGCTATCTCTTTACTAGCAATCAGCTGCTTTCTTAAAGCATAACTCGGACCACCAACTGTCTTCATCCATCATACGGATTGATTTGCTGACATAAATTAGTGTAACGTCCAGATCATGGTATCAATTGAGTGTGAGTTTTCAGACAAACCATGAAGATGAAAGTTCTCCCATTGTAGAGAGTTGAGCTGCTGGATGGCGGCTGAGGGCCTTTGATCAGGGTTTATTTGAGTCACCTTTAAACTAGGTAGATTACATACAAAGACCAAACTTCGTTGATTCAGAATAATTATTTTGTTATTGCAATTGAAAGGACACAAGGCAGAGTAAGGCTTTGTGGTTTTGTATCTAAGATTCTTAGTGTGGCAGCTGGAGCAACAATGATCCAGAAAGAAAGTTGGAAGGCTTCTCCTCACTCACTTCAAAACACGGGATCCTGCAATGGGGCTTTGCTGGATTAGCTTGAGCTGAAGGTATGTCACCCCATTTCCCACTAGTACGCATCTTTCTCATCTCGGGTAAACAGTTTAACTTGGATATCTTTTTTGCCGTGGTAAGTTTCCACATGGCTATGTGTTACCTCAACATGGCTGATGACGAATCAGTTTACTTAGAGAGCCTAGAGCTCTGAACCATTGCTGTTGCGGACCCCATGACACATTATATGCAATATTTGGGTTAACCTTGAAAAGTGAGGATCAAAGATTTGAAAGCTGTGTTAATTAATCTAGATTCATAAATATGTCTTAAAGGACATCCAGACTCTCACTTCATGTTAGACTAGTTGGTGCTGAGGTTGGATGACAATACACTGGAGTACCTGTGTCTGGGGATAACCTCGTCATTACATGTGTGTAGAGGGCTCCAGGCTCATGGTAGGCGTGGTGTCGACCTACGAGCAGGTGGGTGCAGGGGATATCTAGTAGGATCTGCTGGTGCTTTATTTGATTATGCTTAATATTACTGCTTCCAAATGATCCAGTACATGTACCACACAGTGCAGGAAGGTGGGCTGGAATCTTAGACTGCAATTTGGTAGCTTAATAAAACTGGCTCGAGCCACAAATACAATAAAATAATTTGGATCATAGGTTGATGCTGCCTCTGTAAATGCTGACACTGTACCAGACTCTCATGGTGGAAAGGAGGCTCAGCCTGAAGGCCAAGTTCTCCGTGTACCACTCAATCTACATCCCAAGCCTCACCTATCGTCATTCATTTTGGGTAGTGACCAAAAGTGTCCTTTGCAGGGGGGATGGACTCACCCTTAGACATAAAGTGAGAAAGCCAGCAGGGATTTGGAACAGGAAGAGATTCTCTGTCCCATCTAAAGGAACTAGTTGAGGAGGTTTGGGGTTTTGATCAGGCTTTCTCATGGCCTTCCTTCTTTCGTGTGTAGGTGATCTAGCAAAGACCTAGGACATGCTGGATGGATTACTCATCCCATCTGGACCCTCCAGGAAGAGCTGGGAGAAAGGGCCTCTGGGCCATCAGATAAGCGATTGAAAGTGGCCGGATGGACGGCGGAGACTTGCTGTGGTTTCAGGGTATTCTAGCCATTGTCAGGTACACCCATAGAGATACATGATATTACATCTGTAGGTACAACATATGTAGACATTGCCTGGTTTGAAGTATTGGCAATGGAAGATTGCAACTGCGACACATGATAAATGGTAAGAGTTATGCTTCAAGGCTGTTGTTCCTCTGAGTGGACACAACACAAGGAAATGGTGCTATTGTCAGACGACTGGATCAGGGTAGTTTTGAGCTTTGCATTTCTGGCCATGCAAGAGCACGATTTTAGGTTGTTGTTTTTTTGGGGGGGGGGGGAACTCGCTCCTTTCCATGTTTAAACATACATATCAATAAGTTAGATTTTTAACATCTATCGCCAAACTCCAAAGCAATCTTTGCACCTCCCAAATATGTATATCTATAGTGCTGGGTAGTATGGGGTTTCACTTTTAAACCTTGGAAAGGCCAAATGCTTTGACAGTACAAAATTAAATCAAACAGGAAAAAGGAACAAAGTAAACAAAGAAAAAACAAAACAATCAAAAGTCTTTCACATACAACAATTAGTACGACTGATATGAGGATATTGATTTGTGTTTGGATTAATGAAATGATAAATGTTAAAGTGAAATGATGAGGCGTTGATGTCATGAGAAAGATGGAAAAGTGGGATGTGGCGAAGGACTGTCAAACGCTCACACACACACGCACACACACACACACACACAACCACACATACAAAGAGGAAAGGAGGACAGGAAGAATATATTTTAGAACATGCACCTCTATTTTACGGCCTTCTACCACGGTGCCGTGTAATTTCTCTCTGGCCCTGTCGGCGTCCACGCTATGCTCGAACGTTACGAACCCAAAACCCTGCATGCAGGACGGAAAGAGGCAAGAACAACGTGCACATTATTGTTTACACATCATACTCAACAGTACAGTGAACAATGGCTTGCATCAGTCGATAACACAATGTTCTGCTTCTACTTCAGTATCCTATGTTAACCAATATCCAGTCATATGACTTGTATTAGTATGGAAAAGTGACCCTTTACAAAGCATACTGCAGGTAGTAAGCTAACTAGCTTACTAACTAGCTAACTAGCTTACTACCTGCAGTATGCAATGTGATGTCAGCAATAATTGCCAAGACATAAATACATTATTAAATACCTATATGATTTTGTAAGGTTACAGGTCATTTGAGCAAAACCCCCGTTCAGGACTGGAACGTCCACTGCATGGTTGGGCTGTTGTGGATTCTGCCCCATCAGAGTACAGGCTAACTTCAAGAGCTGTCCAGCTGCGTATCATGTAAATCATAAAGAACCTAAAAACTCAATGTTTTGCCTGCTTTTAGCATGATAGCAAGCTTTTAGCATGCTATCATGAACATAGCCCTGTGGTGCAAGTTGAAGAACAATTGGCAGTCTATCATCAGCCACTAACACTAGCCAGACATGCTAATGTTAGTGGCTGATGTTAGACTACTTACTCTTTAGCTTCCTGGTTTTCAAGGTGGACAAGAGAAACACCCCATAAGTATTGCTCTATAGAGCCGCGTGTTCACGGCTAATTCATAAATGCAAAGCTGGACAGGCCTGCCTCCCCTTGTTGCGGTTGCTAAGCAATGATAGGACCATCGCTGTTTGGGGGAAGAGTTTAGTGAATGGTCATCTTAATTCATACAGAACATCAGTTTACTAAAGTGAATTAAAGTGTTTCATGTGAACAATGAAAACAATTACAATACTGCTTGAAAGACATTTTATTCACAACTGTTATTTATTGGAATTTAAGCCTCCCACTCTTTTCTCCCATTCATTACAGACACTGTCCCAGTGAAGTCAGGTCTCGAGGGTTAATAGCATGTCTTAATAATAAATGCTTGCTTTTATAGCAGGGGTTTATGCCTACAATGTGGTTAGACATAAATCATCTACTGCAAAATTCCCATATTGCAAGGTAGTAACACAAATCTATTCCTCTGATTAAGTCATAAAAAGATTAGATTAAATATTCCAAATAACAAAGGAAATATTCACTTATTGGCATGGTATCAACAATAAGAACACAAAATACAGAGAAAAGCAAAGTACACTAGCCAAAACTACTGTAAGAACAAAAACAGCAAATCTCGTTTTTTTTTTTTTATATATATATAAAGGGAATTTCAGAAATTCAAAAGGAACTTCAACTGCCGGTTGGTTATCGCTGATGCTGGCGTTCTAGAGGAAATGTCTGGTGCATGGTATAACTTAATACAATATTAATTACAGTGATGTTGAAATGTGATCACCTGAGCCGAGCTGAGCGGTTATGTCAGCAGGAATACAGAGCAACCATCCTAAACTAAGAAGCCGTTTCTTTAATTTAACTCATGAGCCGATTCATTCTTTTTGACCAGAAACAGTTACTACAAACGCACAATATAAATGAATACAATAAATCACATTTAGAAACACTGAAACAACATGTACCTTAGAACCGCGCTCGTTGAAGATGATTTCCACATCTAAGATTTTGCCAAATTGCTGTAAAGAAAAACAGAAGAAATCAATTTAACTGAAATTAAAACCCAGGCATTTTGACTTTTTGTACATCCTGGTGGTCGTGTCAAATTTCAGAAATGCCGTTTACGTGGGATATTGTACTCACGCCAAACATTTGCCTGAGGTCTGGGTCTCTGAACCTGAAGGGGATGTTGGAGACGTGAAGTCTCTTGGGCTGGGTCTTGCTGTCTGTGCTTTCGGGTAGCGTCTGTGTTGGGGACTGACTGTCCGTCTGGACGGCATCGTCTGTCTGCTGGAGACACAACACAGGACACTGAAGCAAAGCAATCTTACTAAACCTGCAATCACTTCAAATATACTTGGAACTTCAATCATGTGCAGGTGGTGGTTGACCATTCATTTGTCTTTTAACTTCCTGTCAGTGGGAATGTGACCCCTTTTGTAGATGGATATCTGTTTCCTGTGACCCTAGAACACTAATGTTAAATAGAGTCACACTATCACTAACGTCGATATAATGTACCTGATAAAATACAAATACAACAATACAAGGCAAATTGAAGTACTCTTCTTTTATTTTACGCTATAGAACTTCTCATTAAACCAAAAACAGGTATCACGGGGAGACCCTGAAAAAAGACTCAAAATCGGGTGAAAAATTAGGGAATCGTCAATAAAACATGATTTAAAATATAAATAAAGGAGCTATGAACTTGTTATTTGCTCCACATGTTCCTGGAACATGAGAGTCTTGTCCTGTGAAGAAAAAGTCTCCTTCAATGTTGAAACCATCCGAAATGTTTTCACCCTATATCACTCGGGTGAAAATCACTCGAACACGTGAAGGTTGAAAAAAACAGGGATTGGAGCAGAGACACGCCCACCTCCAATAAGACACGCCCACCTTCAATAAAACACGCCCAGACAACTCAGACAAAAGCAACACAACGAAAATAACGAATCCACAAACCAACAAAATCACCCGACATTCGCGTTCTAGGGTTAAATCAGTATGAGGTACAACACGCCATCTCATCCAGAATTATTAGAACCATATTTTAAGTGTCTTTGAGCATTTGGAAAAGCGCTATATACATTTAAAAAGAAGTATTATATTCCTATTCTAGTCGAAGATATTTCAATGCATTCTATGAATGTGTGTGAAGAAAACCTATTCAAGAAGAAGATGGTCAGATTAGTTCTCACATGAATAACTCATGTTATTCATGTGAGAACTGGCCTCAGGGCAGTTATGAATGGTGCATGAGACAAACAAAGTGTGAACTATAAAAGAGTTAAATATGCAAACACAGACACAATAGATGCTCATGCCACAAATACAGAGCAGCAGCAGCAGCCAGTTTGTCCTTTACCTCTCAGTGTGAGAGAGATCAATGGCTGTTAAACACAGGGGAGGACTTCACAGCTTCCTTTTACACGGCAGGCGTGTGTGTGTGTGTGTGTGTGTGTGTGTGTGTGTGTGTGTGTGTGTGTGTGTGTGTGTGTGTTACAAAAGCTGTTGGTGTGTCTCTTAGCTGACTTAGAACCAATCTATTTATGAACAAGTCTTGTTCAAAAATGAATAACCCCCGCATAGAGACAAGGGGGATAACATATTGGATATAAGGCAATGTAATACAAAACATCCCAAACTGGCTTCATAAACAACATTTTCATAGAAGCGACACCTGCCTGGTTCTAGTGGTTGCGTTTCCATGGTTCTTAGGTTGAGTAATAATGTGTGAGATACTAAAATCATAGTCCTAGCTAAAGAAACAATGGCTTCCATTCCTCCTCTCTCTTTCTTTTGCTCACCAACAGTTCCAGGCATCGAGCCAGCTAAAAATACAGCCTGTGTGTAATTGTGTGGGTGTGTGAGCTTGAAAGAAGCAGCATAAGGCCAGCAGACTGCATGTCTTTCATGCAACGCCTAGGTATATACCGGCACATATGGAAAGGAGAGTACACACACACACACAGCAGCAATTGCCATCTGTGCAGAGCTCTTCGTCGGTGGCGACGTCCGCCTACACTCGCAGTGAGGAATGACAACAAACAAACAAACAGACAGCGATACAAAGCGCCGCATCGCATCCCTTCAGGCATCAGGGACTGATATGTGAGGCGAGGCCGGGCTGAAGAGAGAGGCTTCAGACATATGGGAGATATAAAACAGAGATGATTTCTTACATTGGGTTTCAGAGGAATGAAATGTAAACTGGAGTAAAAATGTCTGACTGTTTAAAAAAACCTGTATTTTATCTCAGGAATCTGTTGATAAGAAACAGAAGAAAAGCGGAAACGAAAAAACAGGACTGAGTCAAAAGCCTGGCGGGAGCTCTTCACATGAATTGTACATGAAAAGTACAATATTTTTGTCACGGTTCAGCGCCACACTTTTCTTTAAGTTGTTTTCATCCTGTCTGCCTGTCTGTTTACTAACTGTCCTGTCATTTCAGATCCTGCTGCACGCCCCCTTCATCAGTCACTCCCTCCTCGTCAGCCCTCATTCCTTGCACCTGCCCATCCCTGTCTCACCTGTAGCACATCCCCTCATTAGTCTTCACTACTTAGGTCCCCTCATTTGCACTTGTCCCCTGCCAGATTGTCTTGTGTTTTTGAACCTAGCGCTCCCTGTAGTTACCTGTTCAGTAAAATACTTATATTCTTTATCTCTGTCTTCCGGAGTCGTGCTTTTGGGTCCTTGCGTAATCGGACCGTTACAATTTTAGCCTATTGGACAGATTTTTTTGCCAATCATTGTTATTTTTCAGAATTTGTAGAGGCCTACTGTACGTGTACAGTGGATACATGGCAATGCCCTGAGGGTGGTTCCAGAGCTATGGTTGTAGAATAATTGGAATAAAAAATGTCTCAAAAAACTTCATGGTAAACATTCAATAGTGAAGTATCATGTGTCTAACTCACTGGCAGCTCTGATGTTTACCACGATCACCAATGTCGTTATTAACATTATCCTGCTGAAAGTGGTAATTAGCACTAAACAAAAGACTACAGGATTATCAATTCAAACAGGTATTTGGTCATAACTTATTTGGTCACAAGTATTAGAATGTTTACATTTTGACCTCTTAACCCTTTGGGGGCGGGGCCCGCGTCGACGCGGCCGGGCAGGTGTTTAAGTTTTTAATAAAATTCTATCATCACAATAATACGTCACAGAGATATGGTTTAAAATCTGGCGGATATGGTTTCCACTTCCGCGTCTGAGCATCTGTACATGGACGTGTCTTACGACGTGTGCAAAGCTTCAATGTGAGTCAGAAGATGCCAAGCAAAGAGTCCTGAGCAAATATATTGGAGGGGACAGACGGCGCAGCTCCAGTGCCTGAAGGATTCGCTAACAAGGAGCTAGCCGGAGCTAACGGGCCAGATAGCTGGCTCCAGCGTTTCTGTGAGACTGAACGGTGAGTAATCAATTGTTGTCCCTATCACCGTTAACTTTCTTACAGTGAACTTAGTACGACCAGTAGTGTTGGACCTCCATTATGTGTTTGTAAGACCGTAACTAACGTGTGTTTGTTGACGATAGCTTGGCGTTAGCGCGTCACTAGATAGCGCCGTGTTGGATGTCTCTTTCGTGTCTACCACTGAACGGTGCATACTCAACTGTTGTCTCTATCACCGTTAACTTTCTTACAGTGAACTTAGTAAGCCTAGTAGTGTTGGATCTCCGTTAATCGTTACTACAGTAGTGTTTATGTCACGTTAGGTGCTGCTAACACGGCGCGAGCTAACGAGAGCTAACGGAGATAGTTGACTATAGCTATGAACGGTGGGTAATCAACTGTTGTCTCTATCACCGTTAACTTTATTTCAGTGAACTCATACTGACTTGTATTAATGTATTGTACAGAGTGGATTCAGAGCTGCGAGGGTCCAGAGGACAACATGCAGCTGCAGCAGTCTCCAGTCCGTCTGCCTGCCAACACATCACCATAGCAGGCCTCAAAGCAGCCACAGCTCATCACCCCCCCCCCACCATATAATAATAAATTTGGTTTTTGACATTTATCTACATGTGTCTACTATTTTATTCATATATTCCACTGCTTTTGTGAACCTAAGACCTTTGGTAAACCAATTTCCATCACCAAAACTGATATACCACATGAGTAAAGTTATGTTTTCACAACAAATATGAACAATTTCCAAAATCAAGATTACATTTTTCAGCTTTAGTCATATTTTCTCTTTACACTTGTGCTTTGGGACAATGGTGCCTCATTATATAGATAGCTGAGATTCTTCTGTAATTTTTGTATGTATGTATCATATGCAAGTGACTTTAAAAAGAGACATTTAACAATGATGTAAAATCAAGAAAATGAACCCAGACCACAGAGTGTTAAAGATGATCATTAGTATGCATCTTCTCTGTCTGAACAAATGTTGTGCCAATCCATTCAGTCGCATGAAAATCATGAGGATTTAACTTTTGGTGAAAAGTAATAGTTGTACCAAAAATGGCAAATCATGAGTTAAATATTTCAGTCTGGACCAAAGTCCCCTCCCTCAGCCTTAGCACTGGTGGGGCTAAACATGTGTTCTTAGGGTGGCGTCGGAATTGGAGTCATACGACTCAGATGGCTTCATCTCCTATTCAGTCGGAGAGTTTACGGCAAATTCATGGTAATCAGACCATTAAATCAGGAGCTATTTCCTGTCAAAAGTTGACATTTTCGCTCCAACAACAAAAAAAGCTCCTAGTCTGCAACTCAGTCTGCTAGCCTCCAGCCCACTATCACTCAGTTTGCAACCCAGTGGGCTTGCCTCCACCCTGCTGGTCCCCAGCCGGCTTGCCTCCACCCTGCTGGTCCCCAGCCGGCTTGCCTCCACCCTGCTGGACAACCAGCCGGCTTGCCTCCACCCTGCTGGACCCCAGCCGGCTTGCCTCCACCCTGCTGGTCCCCAGTCGGCTTGCCTCCACCCTGCTGGACCCCAGTCGGCTTGCCTCCACCCTGCTGGACCCCAGTCGGCTTGCCTCCACCCTGCTGGACCCCAGTCGGCTTGCCTCCACCCTGCTGGACCCCAGTCGGCTTGCCTCCACCCTGCTGGACCCCAGTCAGCTTGCCTCCACCCTGCTGGACCCCAGCGGGCTTGCCTCTACCCTGCTGGTCCCCAGCGGGCTTGCCTCCACCCTGCTGGTCCCCAGTCGGCTTGCCTCCACCCTGCTGGTCCCCAGTCGGCTAGTCTCCACCCTGCTGGTCTCCAGCCGGCTAGCCACCAGCCAGGGAGGGCCTTGTAGTTCTCAGTCAGCTAGTCACAAGCTGATCAGCCTCCTGTCCATTCCAAGAAGGAGACGTAGGAAAAGCAGACAATGTCAATCCCCCAAGCTGTCCAGCGACATTTTGTCTCCAATGCCCAGCAACATGGCAGATCGAGGCCCCCATAACCCTCCAGTTCCTGCTCCCGTTCCTGTTGGGCTTCAGCAACTTCCCACTTCTGTTCCCGCTGTGCCGCAACGGCATCCTGTTGCTGAGTCCGGTCCAGATCTCCAGTTGTTCCTTTTAGTTTTCCTCTGGGGAGGTTTGGCATTCAATGCCAGTGTTACGGACGGTGTCCTGTCTGGTATGCTTGTTTTGTGTTGCTTTGTTGTTGTTTTGTCTCCCCCTCCTGTTGTCTTTCTCATACTTCACAGATGTACACACCTGGTTCCAGTCATCCAATCAACCCACCTGTTCCAGTTCTCCAATCAACCAGTCCCCCTGTTAATAGTCCTCCGTTTTGTCACGTCTCTCTCTGCCCCCTGGACTCTGTGGTTGAGCTGAGCTGTGGCAGAGCCCTGTTTGAGCTTTGACTAGTTGTTAGTGCTTGCTTGTTTGGTTCCTTGTTTATGTTTTGGCTTTAGTTACTCCACCTTTGTTTAACCTATTTCTTGTTAGCAGCCCATTGGTTTTGTCTTTGTTTCTTCCTTTTGTTGTGCGCACAGGGTCAATGAGGACAGGTAAGATACCCTGGGGTTTACATCTTGCACACAGGCAGGTTTACTTGTTGTTAACACCATAGGTTAGAGTGAGCACCACCCTCTGTACTTTTTGGGTGCAAAGCACCTGTCAATGGGTTTTGTTAAGTTCTTTTCTTTGGTGCCACTGACAGTCCTTGTTCCCTGTGTTGCGTTTTTTTGTAAATAAATGTGACTGTACCCGCTCTTGTCCGGATCTGTTGTTTTTATGTTGCGTCCCACGCCGAGCCACCACAGGGCGTAACAGCCAGCATGCAGAAGGGTCCTGCTCTCTAGTCCTGCATCCTGTTCGTCCACCAGAGTGGTCCGGCCTCTGTTGCCGTCCTCCAGATTTGCTCCGCCCACCTAGTCGTCCTCCGGAGTGGTTCTGCCCGTTTGTTTGCTGTTTGATTCCCCTTTAGTCCCCTGCATCTTGTGGCCTGTGTTTATTTTACTTTCTGTGTATCCCCTGTGTGGGATTAGTCGCCAGCCTCGCTCTGTTCCCTTTGTTTCTTCCACCAATCAGCTTTCAGCCTGCCCTTGTGTCCGACCATGTTTTCCCACCTGCTGCCTTGTTGGTGTCCTCTATAAACAGTTTCTGTGGTCGCCGTCGAGCTATTTTAGGCACGTGTCTGTATTTGCTTGTGTTTTCTTTGGTTACAGTATTCTTTCAACATGCTGTGTGTGTGTGTGTGTGTGTGTGTGTGTGTGTGTGTGTTTGCAATGCATTGAGCTCTCAGGGGTCACCAGAGTTAAAAAAAAAAAAAGAACAGGACCATCTGGTAAGACTGCTTATGCATCGCTGCATGAGGAGCATTCTACTGTTGTAGCTGCTCGAGGTGGCGCTGTTGTAGTTTTAACTGCTATAGTTACAGGTCAGTAGTTGCATTAAAACACATGTAAAGGACTCCGGCCCCTCCAAAGTAAATCTGAGGCATCACAAGATGATGAACGGGAGAGGAAAGAAAAAAATGACAAATTTATGCTTCACAAATCAATATTGATTTGTGTGACCTTTCTGTGAAATGTTTCTAATTATTATCCGACTCCCACTTTGGGGAAACTGCTAACAACACAGGAGACGAGGCTCCACAACTACACACTGCTCTTGTTTAAGAGGTCACACACATGTTGGAGCCTTTGGTTCAATCTAAATGTAATACAGACGTTTCATGGGAAACATTGCAAATAGATATTTTCATCATGTTGTTCAGCCTCAGGTTTAATCGTGCTCTTTAGCCTTTTCTCCATAGTGTCATAAAGATGGTTATTATTTTCAGAGTAATAATGTGTTCCCCCGGCAGTTGAAAAAAGAAATGCTTAGTTTTCTTTTTTTTTCTCGACTGAACTTTCAAAATGAAATCACACAATTAATATTTATCTGAGTCAAATATGAAACTCCACTAACAATGCATGGCTGGTTAACTACCATATTAAATTTACAGCGATGAGTCAAAGTAGTTGATTATTTTTATTGATTGTGATACGAGAGCTTGGTCTGGAACTCTAAACTATTTTGTAATGCAATGACACCCACTGCAATCGTTATTATGATTATTAGGTACATTTCCATTAATGCTACTATTACTGCCTTTATTATCGTTAACATTGCTGCTGTTATTTATATTATATGTTGTTTATATTATTTTCCACTGTTCTTTGTGCAACTATTGCTCGTACTACTGTCATAAGTACCATTGTTTATGGATTGACTATGTTGTTAAACCATTATGTTCGTTGTGTACACATGACATATATTGCTCTTCTATTCATTCTGGTAGAGGGATCCTCCTCAGTTGCTCTTCCTTGTTTCTTTTTTTCTGGTTCTTTCTTTTTCAATGAGAGGGTCCAAGGACAAGATATGTTGTATGAACTTATTGTAATGCCATTTCTGGAAAATTAGTGATACATGATATTGGGCTGTACAGATAAAATAGAATGGAATGCAAAATGATGTCTAAAAAAAGGAAAACTATATGACAGTTTGTTTGGAATAAAATATATCCTGAAGGGACTTAAAGCAATCACAAAATGGATATCAAATAAACAAATTATCTTTATGTTCATAAAAAACAGTTCTAGAATCCCATGTTTCCAGAGGCCCTACTCCCAGAGCACCATCAAGTCCACAACCATCCAGCCTGACTAAGTCTTACACCCTTCAACCTGCATGTTCCTTTCAGCCAATGGAAATGTCTGACTAGGCAGACGGCGAGATTCTGAAACTTCCAGCAGTAACGGCCGATGCCGAAAATGTAAGACAAATTCACAAGAATTGAACCAAGTTACAACGTGGCCATGTGACCACGTGTCATGCTCTGCCTCCAGCAGTCCTACCAGGTGCAACCCCTAAACCAAACCAAAGTATTCCCAGTAGGTGAGGATGAGTCTGACGGGGATCCTCTCCTGTGGTGTGCAACATGTGTTCTTGGGAAAGAGTTCATATGAGAAGTCTTTTCCCAATGTTTGCTTGCCTTTCAAAACCCACCACATTAATATCTTAAAAGTGTGCAGGCCATTTGTAGGAACCAAATTTCTCCAAGTTTTCCAGAGCCTGACATTTGGGAATTATACTTGCCAAACCCACCGATAGATTAGGAGATGGATGTGTGTGTCCAGCATCGTGGAATGTTAAATTACATGAAGACTAGAAGAAGGGCGAAACCCTTTCAAAAAACTGCAACTGTCAGGATATGAAAATACATGTGCATAATTTTTGCAGACTCCTAGTCGTAGTTGTAGTTTCATGTTGAATGTTGGAACTCATGAAGGAAATATGTTATACTCAGACATTGTAGTAATAATGCTGGGGGGAAATAAACACTAGTTCAATATAGAATAATAATGTTAAGTGGATTTAAAGTGGTAACCTTACCATGAGGACCGGACTTACTGAGATATTAGGTGACATTACTGCATCCATTGACTACCACTACTACCACCCTCCCTTCCTGTTTTGGCCTTTCAGATGTCCTCTATAGCAGTGGTTCTCAACCTTTTTTCAGTGATGTACTCCCTCCGGAATATATTTTGCCTCCACGTACCCCCATTGGAGAACCACTGCTCTGTAGGATGACCTGTGATGGGACCGGCAGGGAGAGCACAGCCTCTTCTAAGTATGGTAATAGTTTGTAACCTCTGTTTTTATGGGGGCTACTTTTTGTGTCCAATTATGATATTTCATTTTGAAATTATCTCGGTATGCAAAACTACAAAAGCAAAAATTACTAACTAATCCAAAACACTGTTTCTTGTATGTTTTATATTTCTCTGTTGCATGTTACAATATATATATATATATATATATATATATATATATATATATATATATATAGTTGTTTGGAATGAATCATAATTAAAAACATGGTACAATACAGAAACAAACTATGGAACCCATCTGTTGCCCACGTAAACAGCAGTTCTCCCATGATGCCTTACTGTGCCGGTGCCGGTGACTGTCTGACTGCCGGACTCTGACCCGATGTGCTCACTGTGGCTCTGTGAGGACTGGTACATGTTGAGTGGATGCTCACTGATGGAGGCCTGGACACCGGTGTAGTCCTGTGGTGCTGCTGGGTGCTGGTGTGGATGTGGGTGGGGGTGTGGGTGTGGATGAGGGTGTGAAGCTGTGAACTCAGCTGGAAGGCTGTTCTGGGGAGGGGGTGCAAACTGGGCGGATGGGTAAGCCTGGGCCATGGACGGGTCTGGGGGTGCTGGTGTGTCCTGGTTACCCTGCATGGACAAAGAGATTCATTTTTTTTAATTGGAGGACCATTTCAACATTCCATCATTGCAGATCACTTCCTATACTCTGGAATGCTTTGCAAAAAATACATAATTCTCTTATTTTTTGCCATGCTAGTGGCAAGGCTGGTTAGGGCAATGTCGGTCAGTCGGTCGTCCACTTTGTCCCGGACGGAAAAATGATCACCACAACGTTTGGACAGATCACCATATGTCCAGGAATCACAGGGATCTTGGTGATCCCCTGACTATTGGATGGATTGCCATGAGATTATGTTTCCTAATTACTTTGGTGATCCTCTAAACACAATCATCAGGTCAAGATTGTATTTTTCCCACTACTTTGGATTATGCCTGAAGTCAAACTAAGTGTTGAGTGATAGCATGCTGACATGCTAATCTAAGATGAGCCTGCTAAACATCAGCTTGTTAACTACAGAAGGTGAATCAGCCCACCTGGACTGGCTTCAAGTCATTCTCTTCATCTGGCCGCCACCCTGTCTGCTTTTATAATATTTAGATAGTTAAACTAAGTTCCCTTAGTTTTATGAAACAAACTTTGCCCATCCTTGAAACAGGTTCTGATGCATTGCAGGATTGATCAGGAGCAAATCAATCCTTTTGGTAAGATGAAGTGCTTTGTGGAAAGTTTGCCAGTTGGGTTGTGTTGCTACTTCCTGTGACACAGGGCAGACTCTGCCTACTTTGTCAGTCAATTGTGCATTTTTGATTTAAGCTTACTTGAGTTTGCTCTCATTTAGTTCCGTCACAGCGAAAGCAGGGAGAGCAATACCTTTGACATACACACATATATCAAAGATGACATGCAACCAGATGTGTTAAGCACATTCCACTATAGATGGATACATCAACCATACTATGTATTTACAAAAACAAACAATCTACGCCTTAGAATATTAGTTCATTGTAAATCCAAACATTCTTGTTGTATTCAGTGTCATCTCTCCGCGCTCATTTAGGTTTCAATCAAACTGCCTTACTTTATGTAATGAGACTCAGTTGAAACTCTAATGAATCACTGCCTGCACACACAAGTCTTCTCCATGTAGAAGAAACGCATGAGAGCTGCACTGATGAGAGCCAGGTTATCCACATGGTCACTGGATGTACTTGGCAGACAGAGGAAAACGCTCAACTTGTCCCAGATCACTAACATGATGAGCTGTGAATGTTCAACACATTGTCACAGTTCAGCTTCCCTTCTGTCTCTCACTCACCTCACCAGCTATTCAGTGCACCTGCTAGTCACACCCAACACATCAGCTCAATAACTCTCACCTGCCCCTACTCCCTTTTATAATCAATAATTTAAAATCATCATAAAAGAGCTATACACTAAAAACAAAGAACACACGTTCGTCACATATTGAAAGCAGTTCTGAAAATGTGGGTTTGGATTTGAATATGGAAAGGTCAGAGCAGTCTTGGATGAGTTTGGGGAGAGAGTTCCAAAGGGAGGGGGCGCTATGGAGAAGGCCCCATGTCCAGACTTGGTCCTGAGTGGAATGGACAGGAGGGAATGGAGGTGGTGGTGGAGCAGGGCGGTGAGCTAGGAGGGGGCCTGACTATGGAGGGCTTTGTGTGTGAGGAGAAGGACTTTGTATTGGACCCGTTGTGGGACGGGGAGCCAGTGGAGGTTCTGGAGAACAGGGGTGATGTGATCACGGGAGCGGGTGTTGGTGAGCAGCAGAGTTCTGGATGTAGAGGAGTTTATTCAGGATTTTGGATGTTGTGCCATAAAGAATACTATTGCCGTAGTCGATTCTGGAGGCGATGAAGACATGGATAAAGTAGAGAGTGATGGGTGGAGGCGGGCGATGTTTTTTAAGTGGAAGAAGGCAGTTCTGGTGATTTATTGAACGTGGTGTTCAAAGGAGAGGTTGCTGTCAAACATGACTTTGAGGTTGCGGATGTGTGGGGAAGAGACAGAGTGGAGTTGTCGATGGTGAGGGAGAAGTTGTGACTGGTTAGGGATTTGAGGCCGATGATGATCATGTTAGATTTATCACAGTTGAGTTAAGAAATTGGTTTGCATCCATGATTTGATGTGAGTGAGGCAGTCGGTCAGAGTGGAGTGAGGAGCAGTGGTGATGGCCTTTGTGGAGATGTAGAGCTGGACATCACCGGCGTAACAGTGGAAGAGAGGACCATGTTGACGGATAGTGTGACCAAGAGGGAGCAGGTAGAGGATGAACAGAAGAGGACCGAGCACCGACCCCTGGGGGACGCCTTGAGAAGAGGAGCGGTGGAGGAGGTGCAGCTGTTGATGACTTGTTGTCTGTTTGTTAGATATGTGAGCCAGGAGAGAGCAGTTCCAGTGATGTTGAGGGATGATTCGAGGCGGGAGAGAAGGATGCTGTGGTTGATGTCGAAGGCTGCAGTGAGATCGAGGAGAATGAGAATGTTGAGGTGACCAGAGTCTGAGGAGAGGAGGTCATTGGTGACTGAGCAACCCAGGAGTATCAGCGGGATGATCCACAGGAGAGAGAGTGCTAGAGAGAGTGGTAGCCTGGACACACACTCCCCGCAGATCGCTCTCCGCATTATGCCAGACATGATCCAGTGTTTACCCTCTGACTGGTTTCCCGTTGCCGACCCTGCCTGTTTGTTGCCTCTGCCCCGGTAATTTGCCATATCCTTCTGTCTCCGTCCAGGAGAATAGCCTCAGCTTCCTCCGGTCTCTGTCTGCCTTTTCCCGTGACGGCTTGGTGTTCCACCTGGTGGGTATCTCCACCTGAGAGGATCCTACACTGTTTTCCTGTAGAAATCTCTGCCTGGAATAAAGCTTTGCTCGAAGATTCACCGTGTCCGTCAGACTGCTTCTGGGTCCTCACCACACCTGTTACATTAATACTCTTTGTCAAGCCATGTCCTGGTCAGACTCCATTTCAGGGATATATATATATATATATATATATATATATATATATATATATATATATATAAATATATATAAAACGATTTGTTGGGATAACTTATCTGGATATGGAAGATGCACCATAAATAGTGGTTTTATGATGGTCTGCCAACCAGCAGGACCATCATAAAAGCTTATCATATTTAATGTATTTTTGTTCTTTTACACCGTTCATCCAAAACCTACAGACAAGCTCTTCCTCTGCAAAGGAAACGGTAACAACCCCATCAGGAGACTTGTGAGAGACCTGAGACAATGCTACCCTAAGGATGGCTTCATTTGTCTCTGAGTCATGTGACCCATGTCGCTCATGTTATAGCTGTCCCATATTTGTTGCCAAACATGTTGAATGCTGAAGCCCGATCTCAATATCCAGACACAAATCCAATAACTATAACTGGGGGGGAATGGTGGACATTATTAGTTTGGCCACAAACATTCACAAAGACAAGTTGAAAGGTCATCTTACTCTGCCTCTCTCGCTGCCTCTCCAATAGCTAGAGATAAAGTCGGCTTTGGGCGGCTGGGAAGATGTTAAAAAGTTAAACACTTTAACTCAGGAGACCACTGTTTGTGTCCCATGTGAAGTCACTTGTGAAGTCACTATACTTATTTTACCTCAGGTTTGTTACAAAACTTTCTTTTTTTACTAATGTAATAGTTTTTGTGAACCCAAACCACCATCTTTCCCTTAACTTAACCAAACGTAACGTGTGTTGCGTAAGGCCCACCTAAAAACTAGAGACATGCATGCAGCAGCAGGAACTGGAGGGGGACCTAGAGCGCCTTGTCTTGTTGCTTAGGGCGACTGACCGAGCATCGCTATTTGACGAGTTGGGATGGAGCATGCGTTGGAAGGAAGGAATCTACCAACATAGCGTAGGGGTAAATGAAGTCCCGTATTCCAGAAACCCCATACAGGATTTGTAGTAAGAGGATGTAAAATACCTCAGCAATGACTGGTCAGCTCAAAACAAACAAACAAAAGAGATTGATGCGTTTCAGAAACGTGGCTTCAGCCGGCTGTAGATGTGATTCACAGACAAATAGTGAAATACATTAATGGAAAGAAAGTCAACGTAACCCAAAAAATAGTAAAATAGTTTGTGTATGTGAGAGAGGTTTACTCCTGTGGGATATTTATACCTCAGCCATGAGAGAGAGAGAGAGAGAGAGAGAGAGAGAGAGAGAGAGAGAGAGAGAGAGAGAGAGAGAGAGAGAGAGAGAGAGAGAGAGAGAGAGAGAGAGAGAGAGAGAGAGAGAGAGAGAGAGAGAGAGAGAGAGAGAAAGGGATGCAGACAGTGAGTCTTGGCTAAATGCTCTGCTCTGTAATGAGAACCACATTTAGCAGGCTGAAATATGCTTTACGTGGCAGAGCACTGCACACACTCTCACACACACACACACACACAACTGGAGGAATACAATTAAATTGCAGAATAAACCCACAGAGAGGGAAGGAATTTCTCTTCTTCGGAGTAAAAGTCATCACTTGGTATGCTTCCCTGTTACTCGACTCCAACACTCTCCCACTATTGCTCAAAAGACAATTTGTATCTTGTGTCTTACATGTTATTGATTATGTATCTTACTTCGGGAAGCATTCGATGTGGACTTGACTCCTGTGAGATCCTGTAGTTTGTTGTGGCACTGCGATTGTTCAGTCAGCATTCTGTGAAAGTCAGTGACCCACTTTACCAAATGCCAGAAAGAAAGAAGCAGTGAGATGATCAGACCACCGTCTCTCTGCTCTGACCCCTTCTTCATGACTCCTCATAGCCCAGTGAAGGCCGTTACGTTGTATTGAGTACCTTCTGTGAAAAAGCAACGTCATTTATATGTTGTACAAGATTACTTGTACCTTTTAAATTGCTTTAAGAAGGCGTCAACCCGTCATATTTAAAGGATAGTGGACAACAACACCAAGGCATCTTAGTCCAAACCTAACTTTATTAGACCTTTTGACAAAGGCAGCACAGTCCAGTTCTTACTCCCCATAATAAAAGCCCCAGACATATTCTCTGCAAAATTGTTTACCAGAGGGAACTCAAATTCACTCAGAGCATTTTGCTAAAAGGAAACTCAATAAAACAGCTTACTTAGGCTGAAGAACCATTTAGACAGCCAGTCAGACGCTGCTCTGGTCAATAGCATCCCAGTAGTTGGTTTTCTGCCTCAAATTCTGTTGCAAATGTGCACTGCTGCAGCATTTCACATTTAAAATCAACCAGTGTGATCACCTAGTCGCTCGTGGCTCGCCCCCTGTTTGACCTATTTTCAAGTAAGCCTACAATGTGGAATCCCAGTTGGTATGAATGTATTCCTCTCGGGCAAAGGTTGAAAAATTGGCTAAAAGCTTGTCAACTCTGGAACCACCTCTTGCCTCTTGGCATTGCAGACACCTTTTAGGTTTTGTTCATGCTTCCTTGTTGATTTAGAGAGCTGCAGAGATGACGTATTGCTGTATCCAACAGGAAGTTAGCATCACACTGGTTTCCTCAACAAAAAGCCAATGGGACTCTTCCATTGGATTTTGGATTATTGCAAACAAATATTCTCTGTGGCAAATCTTATGATACTTACACATTTTGTTCAGCAAGATAATCTTCACTAATGAACATGTTTTGTGTGAATGCAATCTCCAGATGTAAAAAGCTCATGTTAAAAGGCTGTTAAACGAACTGCACCGTGGTGGATCACGTCTCATTGAGCCACTCGTTAGCTAGCAACTCCTTTCAGCCACGTAAAAGCTTCTAAAGTCACCAGAGGGTGTTTACTCACCTATTTTATATCTAAACCTTAAAATCGCTTTAGCTTGTGACCTTATTTCAGGCAGCTAACCAAAAACCAATTAAACAAACACATTGACTTCCAGACGAGGGAACAGGAAGTGCAAACATGCTGACTCATTTCTGGGTTCTAGGACCTCTTCCTGTCCAGTATGCATCAGACCAGTCTACCTTGATAATGTATCCCACAGTACAAATGCTGAGTAGCATGTGTTGAGTAGCATGTGTTAGAGGTCATGGTCAGGTCCTTTCAGGCATTGTTTTCCTCTGGAGGGCCATCTCAAGATATTATTTTAATATTATTATATTAGGACAGATCAAGTAGGTGTCTCATCCTGGCCGTCATGTATGTCTGGTGTCAAAGTCTGCTTCCCCAACTGATAGCGATTCCCATAGAACTTGGGGTAGAGGTTGTTAGAAGTCACAGAAATGAATTGTTGGTATGAGGACTCATTGGGTTCAGGTCAAGGTAAAGGGAAGAACAAATCAATGAAGACACACTTCATCATAACACCTGCTGTTAGCAAGGACACTGTCCAAGGGACATCCACAGAGAGAACGTTTACCAAAAGGAGTGCAACATTAGAAGATACGCTCTTGATTGGTCAAACCTCTGAAGCCTTATCTAGAGCCGGCTGCTTCCATCCTCGTAGATATCCTACTATGTATTTGTATGTTATCCACTTGATCGTGAACCAGGAAGTATAAAGAACGACAACGCAGCTGGACGGGTCCAACAACAGCGATCCTTCAGCTAGGAGGCCTGTCCGTCTCTGTGGAAACAACTTGTCAATGTGCAGTTGTTTGTCACAGAAGTTGCGTTGCTCAGTAACGCAACCCTCACAGGTAGCCAGACCCTCACAAGTACACAGACCCTCACAGATAGCCAGACCCTCACAGGTAGCCAGACCCTCACAGGTACACAGACCCTCACAAGTAGCCAGACCCTCACAAGTACACAGACCCTCACAGATAGCCAGACCCTCACAAGTACACAGACCCTCACAGATAGCCAGACCCTCACAAGTACACAGACCCTCACAGATAGCCAGACCCTCACAAGTACACAGACCCTCACAGGTAGCCAGACCCTCACAGGTAGCCAGACCCTCACAAGTACACAGACCCTCACAGATAGCCAGACCCTCACAAGTACACAGACCCTCACAGGTAGCCAGACCCTCACAGGTAGCCGGACCCTCACAGGTACACAGACCCTCACAGGTAGCCGGACCCTCACAGGTAGCCGGACCCTCACACGTAGCCAGACCCTCACACGTAGCCAGACCCTCACAGGTAGCCAGACCCTCACAAGTACACAGACCCTCACAGGTAGCCGGACCCTCACAGGTACACAGACCCTCACAGGTAGCCGGACCCTCACAGGTAGCCGGACCCTCACACGTAGCCAGACCCTCACACGTAGCCAGACCCTCACAGGTAGCCAGACCCTCACACGTAGCCAGACCCTCACAGGTAGCCAGACCCTCACAAGTACACAGACCCTCACAGGTAGCCAGACCCTCACAGGTAGCCAGACCCTCACAGGTAGCTAGACCCTCACACGTAGCCAGACCCTCACACGTAGCCAGACCCTCACAAGTAGCTAGACCCTCACACGTAGCCAGACCCTCACACGTAGCCAGACCCTCACAAGTAGCTAGACCCTCACAGGTAGCCAGACCCTCACAGGTAGCCAGACCCTCACAGGTAGCTAGACCCTCACAAGTACACAGACCCTCACAGGTAGCCAGACCCTCACAAGTAGCCAGACCCTCACAAGTACACGGACCCTCACAAGTACACGGACCCTCGCAGGTAGCCAGACCCTCACAAGTACACAGACCCTCACAGGTAGCCAGACCCTCACAGGTAGCCAGACCCTCACAAGTACACAGACCCTCACAGATAGCCAGACCCTCACAAGTACACAGACCCTCACAGGTAGCCAGACCCTCGCAGGTAGCCAGACCCTCACAAGTAGCTAGACCCTCACAAGTAGCTAGACCCTCACAGGTACACTGACCCTCACAGGTACACTGACCCTCACAGGGCTTGGTAGAGATTCAGTTTAGAGGCATCGGTTAACGTGAGCGAGGGAGAACCCACGGTGACACGGGGAACACAGAACATCCATCCAGTCCGGGATCGAACTCACGGACCGTTGTCGTGAGGCGACAGAGCTGAAAACATAGTTATGAATATCCTATTCAATATCTGACAACAGATCCCCTACATGCTACACATTGGTCCTTAAAAGTAAAACATATTGAATAAACAACAACTTAACATTCCATATCTAAATATAGAGTAAGTCACACAACAGTGTTGAGGAGGGCTTGCTTCTGTATTTTTTGTTATTTTTAGTGCATTTCAATGGATAATAAATCCTTCATGTTGACTTACTCTCCTCTCCACTAACTGCTAACAAACAGCCTGTTTTAGATCGCAGGAAACAAAGCTGCAGCTTCTCGCTCTCTCTTTCTCCATCCATCTCTTTCTCCCTCCATCTCTCTCTCCCTCTCTCTTGAACTAGACGGCAATAAAAACATCTACTTATGGGTACAAATAAAGTAACCAGACATACATCAACACATGAGCAGAGCATGCAGCCCTGCAAACCCACATGCACCGCATACTGTACACACACACACACACACACACACACACACACACACACACACACACACACACGGAGCATGCTGCCTTCTGCAGTCACAGCACAAACAGTGTGCAGTGAGCGAGCGGGTGTGTAGATCGACAATGAGCGGAAAGAAGGAGAGAGAGAGAGAGGGGGGAGAGAGGCGGAGAGAGAGAGGGGGAGAGATGGATGAAAAACAGTGTATTCTCAGTAGTACCTGCTCTACCATCTTGCCTTTGCCTTCCTCCGTGCGCTGTAAAGTCCAGCCTGCTAGTGACTGCCTACAGCTAGCATCAATTGTGGATGGCTGTGTGTGTGTGTGTGTGTGTGTGTGTGTGTGTGTGTGTGTGTGTGTGTGTGTGTGTGTGTGTAGTGGGGGAATGAGCAGAAGCAGAAGGAGGAGGAGGAGGAGGAGGTGCCAGTGTGAATGAAAGTAGCATTCCCCCAAACTGTTCTCCCCACCTCTCGTTGTTACTCTCAGCCGCCTCCTCTCCTTCATTTCTGCTGTTTGTCGCCCAGTTGGCTCAATTTTGTTTTTGCACAATGAAACTATATAAATCAAAAATAGACGGCATCTTTATCTCCAACGAAGAGACATCTTCTGCAGCATATATATATATATATATATATATATATATATATATATATATATATATATATATATATATATATAATGATATTCTAGACAAACTGTCTGTAAACCCAGCCGACCCCCACAATGATGTTTTAAGGGGGAATAATTAAATCTTTTTACGTATGACAAACACAAGACTTTCAGCCAGTAGACCACTTTGAGGGTTTGTGTGCCGGTTGAAAGAGGAAGTCTGTCGAGTTATTGTCAGGTTACAGTGTTATTTAAGCCCAACCACAATCTTTTACTAAACCTAACCACGTAGCTTTGTTGCCTAAACATATCCAAGTGGTTGTGTTCTTTCACATGATCAAGACTGTGACGTCATCCGGGAGGAAATACGTTTCCCTCGAAAACATCAATGAAAATGTACTTGATAGTCCAGCCAGTCTCATTGAAAAAGGCCCCCACCCAGGAGAAAGTATATTTCATAGTTTCTATTGGTTCCCTCCTGCCGACCGACAGGAGCGGGCTCAGTCTTAAAGCTACAGTGAATATATCTCACAGCTATCATATAAACTATACGACATCAAGCCCATATTTTAGCAAGGGAAAACTGGCATGGCCCTTTTTTCTGGGGTCCCTGGACCTCTCACCTCAACAAAGGTGAAAGGAAATGGTGCTCTGGGTACCCACAAAGCAAAGCTCCACTTTATGATAATCCCATACCCTTTTGGGCAAAATCAACGCAGCTTTCTGCATGTAGTGTAACTGTGATGTTTCAGCCCATTACAAAAAGGGGCATCCTAGTATGTCTGCAGACTGGGCCCTACACAGTGTACACAGCTGGAGGGCTGAGACTCCTGTGGATCCAAAGAGCTTAACTGGGTTCATGTGTGGTGATGTCAGTCCAGACAATAAGGAGCTTTCTGAGCAGTTCACACAGCAGAAGCACTTTCCACCCAATCGCAAGAAATTAATTGATTAATTCATTTAAAAAAGTCCCACCTGACACACCCTGCTGATCTTTCAGATGATGTAGATGCCACTTCTATGTGGTTTCTACTGTTGACCTGCTCTCTCCCCCTAAAGATCACTCTGTGGGACATGAATGCCAAAATGTTCTCCTCAAAGTCTGAGTGGTGTCTGCAGACATATGGAGCCAAATCAGGGTCAATAGTTTTGTTCATTTGAAAAAAAGATTTGAACCTGAAAATTCAAGTTTTGGCCTTGAACTGAAGTTTATGAAAAGTTTTTGGGGTTAAATATTTTTAGTTTTTGTTGAATAAAATATTGTTGTTTTGTTTTCAGTAACAGATATTATATTTTTTTACAGTTTCAAGTTATTTTTTCAGGTTCAAATCTTTTTTTCAAATGAACAAAACTATTGACCCTGATTTGGCTCCATATACCCTCCTGCACATACTACTTGTTGGGAAAGAAGAGGAACTGAAGCCACGGAGCGAGCTAACAGCTAACAGCTCTGCTCCGCCCCCCCAGCCTGGGTTGGTGTACCACTGCATCCCATAAACAGCTCTAAAGCCTGACCCCCTCGGGTTGGGCTTGTTCAGAGGTACAGATGTGTCAAAGAGTTGCTTCATAGGAGTTATTGCCTGCATGAATTCAGTGTGATTACCAAGAAAAACCTTTAGGTGCAGACAGGTCAATGCAAATGAATAGTTTAGATGGACTTTGTTTGGATGAACAAAAAGGTCCTTTTGGGTAGGGGTCCTCCCAAAGTGCACATATCCAATATACTGAATATGACCTAAAAATAGCATGTTCAAAAGAGAAGATATGCACTTCTTTGTGGGACGCAGTGACATGGAGGCCCCACATTTCACATGAATTGAACTTGATCCACACGCAGTGGCGGCTGCTGACATTTTCTTTGTGGGGGGCGCAGTTGGGGGGCGCAGTTGGGCGGCGCGGTTTAAAGAGCACTCAATAACACCTGAAGTGGCACCCCTCATTACACTGGCACCGTCATATGCCCGGCAGATGAGTTTACTGTTCTGCTCACCTGGAGGATGGCAGCAAGGCGTTCTTTTAATGCCACGGCAATGGTCTCTGCTGTAGCTGACTGCAGAGGGATGAACTCAAAGAATCTTTCCTCCACATTAGCAGCATTGATGTAGCGAAGCACAAGTTGGGTTTGTGTGCTAATGTCCATGGTCTCATCTGCTTGGATCGATAGAAAATCGCTGCTTTGAGCTCATTCTGGACTGTTTGGGATGTTCCCTTAAACACAGCCGCGCTCTGGAGATGCTCTTTCAGTGCACTGTCCAGTGAGGCAACGACGTCCACCAAGCCACGGAGTATCCCTGGGTTATCAGAGTTCTCGCTCTCATCAGGACCATGCAGGGCAACTCAAATGCACCACAGAACTTCACACAGTCCACTATTCCAAACAGGCTTAGCTTCATGCTGTTAGCTAGATAGCTGCAGCAAGATTCGTGCTTCTTACACTTCTCGGTGAAGTGCTTTAGATCCCTCATCCCCGTTGTAGTCCAGAGTGTTTCAGTCCCAGGACTTTGGAACAACAGACAGGGGAAACAAAAAACCGCATTACTCACTGAGCATCCAGCTAACCAGCTCCGGTTAGCATATAGCTCGAGGAGAAGCTCCGGGTGTACGTCCTCCCGCGGTCAGTGCTTTGCTGCTGAATGTTTAAATCCGGACGTTCGGGTCCCAACTCTTTCAGCCTCTTCTTGTCGACATCTGACCGTCGGTTGAAAGGTGTTCCGCGTAGAGATACCACAGAGTGTTCAGTCGCCATACTAACATAATCAAAGTCTCTGCTAGTGTTGCTCGCGTAGCTACGTGGGAGCTGTGAGGGAATGATACAGGTCTCTGATTCGACGAATAGTCCATTCTCGTTGCAATAAGAAACGATGTCATTGGCTAGGGCGCACTTTTGTGCGCCCAAAGATTCTCGTTTCATCCGCCAATGAGAAGCTGTCCTCGCCGTAACGCCCCTGAAATGTTTGCTCGCTTCCATAGACTTCCATTGGTCCGGCGCCCCGAGAGGGGCGGGGCTTTCCTCAGTGACGATGAACGGCGATATATTATATTTGATCACATTTAACTGGTTGTGTTGACAGGGGCTTACGGTCTCCCACACATTTAGCGCGTCAACACGCTATATTTCTTATTTAAATTATTTGGTATATAATGTTTTTTGACAATATATATTATATATATTTTTCTTTTTTCTTCAAAATTTTAAGAGAGGTGGCGCCCTAGCGCCCTCTATTGACGCACTACCACTGTCCACACGGCATGTAATGCTGTACTTTTAATATGTATGGGCCTCGGGATCACAACCTTGAATAATCACTTTATTACTTCTGAAACTTCTGTATGGGATGTACAGTATGGCAATGTAATTTAGACCCCGCACTCCCCGAAGATCCTCTAGTGTAAGTATGCTTTTAAAAAAGAGTTTGTGGTATCAGTAAACAACGTCTGATGTATAGTTTGTTGTGAGGAATTCATAAAATGATGCCCTCCACCCATCTTATGTAATGTCCCTCTCTTTGTGAAATAATACACCTGTCTCAGCCTCGCTGAGGTTTGTGGCTTTCAAAGAAAGACCTATCAGTCAACCATGAACCACAGAGCAGAGAAAGAAATGATACACACACACACACACACACACACACACACACACACACACACACACACACACACGGCCTACCAACCGATCGCTCAGGCATACAGAGAGACAGGAAGTGTGTGAGGAAGGAAAGGCTGGCGGGATGTGGACAGGTTTTGGCTAGGTGTGTGTGTGTGTGTGTGTGTGTGTGTGTGTGTGTGTGTGTGTGTGTGTGTGTGTGTGTGTGTGTGTGTGTGTCCTGGTCATGTCGTTGACAGATGGTTTGCGATGTGAGGCAGGGTGTGACCATAGCAACACCAGCCAGGATGAACACACACACACACACACACACACACACACACACACACACACACACACACACACACAGTGGGCCGGCTGGTCTCGTCCTCAGTCCAGACTGGAGGCCAGACATTCATTCTCTCGTTGAGACAGAGTTCTTCTCAGTCGTGAGTCATGAGCTCCAGCAGCAGAGAATGTTCTTATTCGTGGTGAAAACTATTCTCAAGGTCCATCACATGTTTGCATTTCTAGTAGCATGATGTATTGGTGGTGGGTTCAGTGAGAGCAGCACCACTGTAGAGACGGCATGAACCCAGCAGGGGAACAGTGTCTGTGGCAATATAACGACACACACAGAACAAAGTAATGAGGACACATAAAAGTGTACACAACTAAATATTATGGATACATTTATTACAAATAGGTTTCACTAGCAGGACTAGGCAACAAGACTTTACAATAAGTAAGATCCTCTGTAGATTAATAATCACTGTACATGTTTATGTTTATCTACACTTCACATACACATACATACTTTGCATTTTTGCACTTCTCTATTGTTTACATTTAATTTCCTACATTAATACTCTCTGCGCTGTACATATCTTTCATCCCTGTTATTTTTAGTTTTGTGTGTGTAAACTGCTACTCCGATCTATCTATCTATCTATCTATCTATCTATCTATCTATCTATCTATCTATCTATCTATCGATAAAGAACAATAAGCTACAATGCATCATTACAACACTTCTGGACACGAGTCTCACACACTGGCCTCCAACATCCAGCTGTGGAAGTGCATGTGAAGTGTAATAAAGTATAACAGTCCATTTTAAAATGCATTATTATGTTGCAGCCAGAGACACAGGAGGACGTTGGGACATAGTTTCACTTGAAGTGGAATTATTTATTTATAGACTGGATAAGAGTAGCAGTACTTTATAAAGGAAGTGGGCGTAGTCACCCCACTTCTTATACAAAGTACTACAACACTACAGTACCACAGTATTATTACATCACCCATTGGACTACATTTTTGGAGCCTATATTTTGGATCTTTGGCCTTGTTGCTATTTAAGAAGTGAAGTACAACCAAACGCTGAATAAGACGTGTATTACAATGAACCTTCACGAAGGAAACCCCACTGTGAGGAGGGTCCGACATGCAAGATGAAAACAGGACAACTCCCAGAATGCATGGTTAAAGTAACCCTCCCAACCTGGGTCTGGGAGAGGAATCTGAGAGGGATTCATAATTGGAGCTGCTAGCTGAAGGTCCAGATGAAGGAAAGAAAGCATCAGCAGAAAGATTGACCAAATGTATAAGTGTGTAAGTTAAACACATAGTGCTGAATGTTTGAACCTTATTTCAGTAAAGTGTCCAAAAGCTTTTGTTCTGCCTTCGCAGAGAGAGTTCTCCGTATTGGAACGTTCTATATTTAATTCACCAGATCTGGGATAAATCATTTAAAAATGCTACATTTAGGGATGTTCCCAACTAAGCATGCAGGTAGTCGGATCTGATCAATCAAGTGTTCCTTATTGATGGTTGCATCATTTTCATGTTCGGTTTGCTCACTGATCCATATACTCATTTGTGATATTCTCCTCCATTTTTTTTCATACCAGACAAAAGAGCTGCAACACCAAATTAAACAATTTGTCTTCTTGACTTGGCACCAGAGGCTGTTTGTTGTGTGGTTGTGGCGCTGTCCGCGGTGCTGAAACAGAGCGTCGGGTCCGTAGACAGACGGACTGCTTGCTATTCCTGGTGTGAATATAACTTCCAGCCTCAATTACAATCCTACAGATATTAGAAAGTAATCAAAAAAAATTGTCTGACGTGGAAAAGTTGGTGTATTGATTGAAACAAAATGCACAAAAATTGCAGCAGAGAGGAATAAATCATGACATCTATGTCATGAAACATCCACAGCAGCTTCGGCTCCACCGGATAAATGGAACATAGCTGGAGACAATCGCATCACACCTGTGTGGAGAGATGGGACTGTAACCTTCCTCAAATGAAGTCATGAAACAAACAGAAATGTCATATTTTCATCATGTTTTCCATCGTTTGAGCTCAGACTGGAGCTCTTTTAGTTGCGTCATCTCGTTTAGCCCTCTCCTCCTGCCAAGGTGACATGGCACTGGACTCCCTGATACCCAGCAGAGGATGGAAACATTCAGTTGGATTCTAAAGACACCAACACATTTAGATCCCATCATATTATCGACAATTCTCATACTTAAGCAGCATTAAATAAATAGGATTTCAGTCCTGGTGATTTGTGGTTACTGCTGGTAATGGCAGGTGTGTTTTTTCTTTCTTTCTATTCCAGGGTTTAAATGAAATGGCATTTATAATTATGTTCCCAGCTGCCAGTGTCACTCTTTATTAAT
>NC_136605.1:912500-980000 GCF_910589615.1 Taurulus bubalis
AGCCTACGATGTAAAATATGAAGAAGTTCATTATGTACAGAACTACGCAGAGCTTCACAATCCGTCCCAAATTAATATTCTACTTGCTTCACCAATGATGTCATAACTTCTGTTAACAAGTCAAACTGAAGATGACAACACATCTACACTGATGGAAATCCTTTGTATTAACTTTATTGAGTTGAGGTATTGAGGCTCGATCATTGCAACTTTTCCATCATCATCATTTTCATCATCATCGCAGCACACAGATTTGGTTGCTTAGTAACGGCAGGCACAACTGTAGCACAGCGCTCCGAGCTCCAAGGATGAGCGGATGAAGGCGGTCCAGCCCAAACACGGCAACACACTAGATGTGTGTTTGCTGAGCAATGCCCACGAGTAACAATACATAAGTCAGGCGGAATTGACCGCTCATGGTGGACATGTTTTCCTCTGGTACCTCAGCTCCTCTCAGTTTGTTCACAATGGTTGAGCATATTGTCAAGGTCCATTTCACCCGTTTAAAATTGTATTTCTGACACGAGCCCCGCCATGATGTGACCTTGGCTGACTGCAACCAGCGGCGTGAGATGAGCTGAACACTCCCACGCACGCTCTGTGTAATCTGCTCTGCAGGCTGTGCTATGTGTCTGCTTACGCGAGACTGGATGCTGCTGCTGCTCTTTTACTGAGGGTTTACTCCCACCATACTCCATCTGAGCACTAATTCATCCTCCAGTCACACGGACCTACTGGGAGCATCGCTCTGTCATCCTGGATGAGGAGCCGGTGTGTGTCTCATGTCATTAAAGTCACAGTTTGACATTCTATATTGCTGTCAAACTGATTTTTAATTCGTTGTTATTCTTCTTTGTGTTATTGAAAGAAGAAAAACAGCTCTTTCATCAGAGATTCATCAGAAAGCTCCTTTGCCCTCAGGTCTCTTCCTGGCCTTTTCTGTCTGTTACAGTTCGCAGTGGAAGGTTGTCACACACACACAGTATAAACTCAGAAGTGTTGGAAGTACTGCCGACTCAACTTATCTATTTGTCCAATCTGTTTCCAAATGCCCCAAGTTGTCTGAGATGTTCCCAGAAAAACTACGGTACTCAAACATCACAGTTAATATAAAGAGCGCCAAACTGTAAAGTAACACCATTGACACTTCCATGTCAATCACATAAAAAAAGCTCTGAGTAAAAACAACAACATATTCCTAGACCAGGTAGAGTTCCCCTCGTCTGGTTTCATCACTGACTTCATGGAAGTCCGAGCCGTCACGCTACCGGGTTCCTCCCATCATAGTGAACGCCGTGCTGCTTTCTCTGAGCAAGCTGGATCTGCCTCCAGGTCATCGCCTCAGACTTCTGCCTTAGGGATCATGTCCAGTTTGTCTGCCAGTCAATACTCACGCAACACATTCATGTATATGTCTGTTCAGATGACCTAATCATGTTCACTCAACTGGTCTGAAGAGGTCACATGAACTCTGAAGGGAGGAGCCGTATCACTGAAGATGATGATACCCTCCACTAGCCGAGCCCTGAGATGGTTTTATATATATATATATATATATATATATATATATATATATATATATATATATATATATATATATATATATATATATATATGTAAATATAAATATAAATATCTAAAGGTATAAGAGCACTTTCAAAAGCCATAGTCTGTTTGTTTAGTCTGGATCACAGAGACATTGATTGACTTTTGGTTTGTTTTCCATTTGGTCTGGTTGGGTTTCACAGCTCTGAAGGAGCTGAGGTTGTATCACATGGACTCAGCGCTGATCAACTGAGCACAACAACTGTATAAGATTTATCTAGTATTTAGTATACTATTATAGTCACGTAACTTCTGTACTTAAAATTAACTTGAAATACACATGGGCAGTGATCATTAAACCCATTATGCACCCACATAGTCAAGTCACACATTCTTACTGCACTACAAAACCAAGAAATATGGAGCTTGTTTCTCTGCTAGGAGCCGGGTCGGGGTGATGGGAGACACCCAACGTGTTCTTTATGTTCAGTCTACTCCTTAACTTAAACCTTTAGTCCAGTCTACTCCTTAACTTAAACCTTTATGTCCAGTCTACTCCTTAACTTAAACCTTTAGTCCAGTCTACTCCTTAACTTAAACCTTTATGTCCAGTCTACTCCTTAACTTTAACCTTTAGTCCAGTCTACTCCTTAACTTAAACCTTTATGTCCAGTCTACTCCTTAACTTAAATCTTTATGTTCAGTCTACTCCTTAACTTAAACCTTTAGTCCAGTCTACTCCTTAACTTAAACCTTTATGTCCAGTCTACTCCTTAACTTAAACCTTTATGTCCAGTCTACTCCTTAACTTAAACCTTTATGTCCAGTCTACTCCTTAACTTAAATCTTTATGTTCAGTCTACTGCTTAACTTAAACCTTTATGTCCAGTCTACTCCTTAACTTAAAACCTTTAGTCCAATCTACTCCTTAACTTAAATCTTTATGTCCAGTCTACTGCTTAACTTAAACCTTTATGTCCAGTCTACTCCTTAACTTAAACCTTTATGTCCAGTCTACTCCTTAAATTAAACCATTAGTCCAGTCTACTCCTTAACTTAAACCTTTATGTCCAATCTACTGCTTAACTTAAACCTTTAGTCCAGTCTACTCCTTAACTTTAACCTTTATGTCCAGTCTACTGCTTAACTTAAACCTTTAGTCCAGTCTACTCCTTAACTTAAACCTTTATGTCCAGTCTACTCCTTAACTTAAATCTTTATGTTCAGTCTACTCCTTAACTTAAACCTTTAGTCCAGTCTACTCCTTAACTTAAAACTTTATGTCCAGTCTACTCCTTAACTTAAAACTTTATGTCCAGTCTACTGCTTAACTTAAACCTTTAGTCCAGTCTACTCCTTAACTTAAAACTTTATGTCCAGTCTACTGCTTAAATTAAACCTTTATGTCCAGTCTACTCCTTAACTTAAATCTTTATGTTCAGTCTACTCCTTAACTTAAACCTTTAGTCCAGTCTACTCCTTAACTTAAACCTTTATGTCCAGTCTACTCCTTAACTTAAACCTTTATGTCCAGTCTACTCCTTAACTTAAACCTTTATGTCCAGTCTACTCCTTAACTTAAATCTTTATGTCCAGTCTACTGCTTAACTTAAACCTTTATGTCCAGTCTACTCCTTAACTTAAACCTTTATGTCCAGTCTACTCCTTAAATTAAACCATTAGTCCAGTCTACTCCTTAACTTAAACCTTTATGTCCAATCTACTGCTTAACTTAAACCTTTAGTCCAGTCTACTCCTTAACTTAAAACTTTATGTCCAGTCTACTGCTTAAATTAAACCTTTATGTCCAGTCTACTCCTTAACTTAAACCTTTATGTCCAGTCTACTCCTTAACTTAAACCTTTAGTCCAGTCTACTCCTTAACTTAAACCTTTATGTCCAGTCTACTTTAACTTAAACCTTTACGTCCAGTCTACTCCTTAACTTAAAACTATAGTCCAGTCTACTCCTTAACTTAAACCTTTATGTCCAGTCTACTTTAACTTAAACCTTTAGTCCAGTCTACTCCTTAACTTAAACCTTTATGTCCAGTCTACTTTAACTTAAACCTTTACGTCCAGTCTACTCCTTAACTTAAAACTATAGTCCAGTCTACTCCTTAACTTAAACCTTTATGTCCAGTCTACTTTAACTTAAACCTTTAGTCCACTCTACTCCTTAACTTAAACCTTTTTGTCCAATCTACTCCTTAACTTAAATCTTTATGTCCAGTCTACTGCTTAACTTAAACCTTTATGTCCAGTCTACTCCTTTATTTAAACCTTTATATCCAATCTACTCCTTAACTTAAATCTTTATGTCCAGTCTACTGCTTAACTTAAACCTTTATGTCCAGTCTACTCCTTAACTTAAACCTTTATGTCCAGTCTACTCCTTAACTTAAACATTTATGTCCAGTCTACTGCTTAACTTAAACCTGTAGTCCAGTCTACTCTTTAACTTATTTATGTCCATTTTACTCCTTAACTTAAACCTTTAGTCCAGTCTACTCCTAAACTTAAACCTTTAGTCCAGTCTACTTCTTAACTTAAACCTTTATGTCCAGTCTACTTTAACTTAAACCTTTAGTCCAGTCAACTCCTTAACTTAAACCTTTATGTCCAGTCTACTCCTTAACTTAAACCTTTAGTCCAGTCTACTCCTTAACTTAAAACTTTATGTCCAGTCTACTGCTTAAATTAAACCTTTATGTCCAGTCTACTCCTTAACTTAAACCTTTAGTCCAGTTTACTCCTTTACTTAAACCTTTAGTCCAGTCTACTGCTTAACTTAAACCTTTAGTCCAGTCTACTGCTTAACTTAAACCTTTAGTCCAGTCTACTGCTTAACTTAAACCTTTATGAACAGTCCAACCTGTTTTTTTCTACTCCTTAACTTAAACCTTTAGTCCAGTCTACTCCTTAACTTAAACCTTTAGTCCAGTCTACTCCTTAACTTAAACTCTGCTTCACAAAGACAGGATGTTGAAGTGGAAGCAGGTTTTCAGAGCTTTTTTGGCGATTTCAGGATATTCTGCTTTGATTTTTGAGTAGTTTACAGAGTTGAAACAGACTTTTAAGTTTTGTTTTGGGGTAACGTATCACATGACCTCTTGACATGTGTCTGAGCCTCTTGACATATGTCAAGAGGCTCAGACACGTATCCGGTCATTTTTTAAAATAAAACATCTTCCGATCTTGATTTTTCAAATGTCTTCCTTCTTTCTTTAACTTAAACCTTTAGTCCAGTCTACTCCTTAACTTAAACCTTTATGTCCAGTCTACTTTAACTTAAACCTTTACGTCCAGTCTACTCCTTAACTTAAAACTATAGTCCAGTCTACTCCTTAACTTAAACCTTTATGTCCAGTCTACTTTAACTTAAACCTTTAGTCCACTCTACTCCTTAACTTAAACCTTTTTGTCCAATCTACTCCTTAACTTAAATCTTTATGTCCAGTCTACTGCTTAACTTAAACCTTTATGTCCAGTCTACTCCTTAATTTAAACCTTTATATCCAATCTACTCCTTAACTTAAATCTTTATGTCCAGTCTACTGCTTAACTTAAACCTTTATGTCCAGTCTACTCCTTAACTTAAACCTTTATGTCCAGTCTACTCCTTAACTTAAACATTTATGTCCAGTCTACTGCTTAACTTAAACCTTTATATCCAATCTACTCCTTAACTTAAATCTTTATGTCCAGTCTACTGCTTAACTTAAACCTTTATGTCCAGTCTACTCCTTAACTTAAACCTTTATGTCCAGTCTACTCCTTAACTTAAACATTTATGTCCAGTCTACTGCTTAACTTAAACCTGTAGTCCAGTCTACTCTTTAACTTATTTATGTCCATTTTACTCCTTAACTTAAACCTTTAGTCCAGTCTACTCCTTAACTTAAACCTTTAGTCCAGTCTACTTCTTAACTTAAACCTTTATGTCCAGTCTACTTTAACTTAAACCTTTAGTCCAGTCAACTCCTTAACTTAAACCTTTATGTCCAGTCTACTCCTTAACTTAAACCTTTAGTCCAGTCTACTCCTTAACTTAAAACTTTATGTCCAGTCTACTGCTTAAATTAAACCTTTATGTCCAGTCTACTCCTTAACTTAAACCTTTAGTCCAGTTTACTCCTTTACTTAAACCTTTAGTCCAGTCTACTGCTTAACTTAAACCTTTAGTCCAGTCTACTGCTTAACTTAAACCTTTAGTCCAGTCTACTGCTTAACTTAAACCTTTATGAACAGTCCAACCTGTTTTTTTCTACTCCTTAACTTAAACCTTTAGTCCAGTCTACTCCTTAACTTAAACCTTTAGTCCAGTCTACTCCTTAACTTAAACTCTGCTTCACAAAGACAGGATGTTGAAGTGGAAGCAGGTTTTCAGAGCTTTTTTGGCGATTTCAGGATATTCTGCTTTGATTTTTGAGTAGTTTACAGAGTTGAAACAGACTTTTAAGTTTTGTTTTGGGGTAACGTATCACATGACCTCTTGACATGTGTCTGAGCCTCTTGACATATGTCAAGAGGCTCAGACACGTATCCGGTCATTTTTTAAAATAAAACATCTTCCGATCTTGATTTTTCAAATGTCTTCCTTCTTTCTGTGCGGCCCGGTGCCAAGGGACCCACGGACCGGTCGCGGGCCGCCGCCCGGTGGTTGGAGACCGCTGCTCTAGCATACAAAGAAAACAGGTTGGACTGTTCATAGGGGAGGACATCACTGTGTGTGCTTCATCATAGACGATCATGTTGGGGTTTTATGGATGAACATTATTATGTAACTAGCAAATCTACACACACACACACACACACACACACACACGCACACACACACACACACACACACACTACAGTTTCTCCAAGGACATTTTCTTACGTTTCCAAGGCAACATGGAGATAAGCTTCACCCGCCTTGCTCAAAAGCATCATGGCCGCTGCTTTAAACAAACTGATCCAAACCCAATTCATGTGTGTGTGAGATAGAGAGAGAGAGAGAGAGAGAGAGAGAGAGAGAGAGAGAATAAAAATAGATAAATCAAACAACTAGGAGAGAAGGAGTTGAGCAGAAAGGACTTCCTGACTAGCCAACACACCGTGTGGGAAACCAGATTTCAGAATCAGAATCAGAACCATTTATCACCACCTATGTTTTCACATACAAGGACTTTGTCATGGCGGGTGGTGCATGACATCATAAAATACACACAGTGCAAGACATGGGAGCATGTTTACATTTACAATATAACATGTAAATAAAGTGCACAGAAAAACAGATAACATAATTTAAGGTGAAATGTAAGTGTAATGGTAAAGTGGCAAGTGTATTTAAATATGAGCTATGAAGCACATGCTGATACACCTGATACTATTTAATGTACACGCTAATATGCTACTAGTAGCTGTGGATGCTAAAATAACAACCTGTTATGGAGCATTAGCACATAGATACCAGACCTACCGCCATAATGATTCCTCTTCAAGCGTAATATATACAACAGAATTATTATTATGACCCAAACCTCTGCAAACAGTTGATGGAAAGTGTTTAAAGTTTATGACAATCTGCTAGTACAAAATCAAAGAGAAAGCAGCGGTGACACGAGACGAGGCGCAGATGGAACAGAACAACTTATCATATAACGAACCCGCCTCAAGGTAGTGAGCTGCACATTAATAGCTGACAGATCTAAATGATTTGCTAATGAAATACTGAATTTCAATAGTGTTGTGAAGTCAACTTTCCCTCCCACATAAAACAGGGAAGCTTGATTTGTTTTCTGATCAAATAACAACTAAACACTTTGAGGAAAAGAAAGTTTGTCCAGCGAAACATGTTGATTTATGGTTTGAATGAAGCCCACTCATTATGATGACCATGGTTTGTTCTCAAGCACCAGAGAGGTTTCCCAAAGGATAGACCCGTTTCATTATAGTGCTTTTTCTTTTCCTTTACTGCCCCCTTCAGGCTGAGCGCCACACGACAGCCTGGTTCCTCTACGTCAGTCGTGTGGTATGTAAACTGCTGGCATGGGTCCATACGGGAAAACAAAGAGAGTGCTTTAGTAACACACACACACACACACACACACACACACACACACACACACACACACACACACACACACACACAGAGTTGAAAAGCAAAGGCCTATAATCTGTGAATACATCACTTTAGAAGGTGATGAAGGTGATGAAAGGACAATACACACTGTGTGTGTGTGTGTGTGTGTGTGTGTGTGTGTGTGTGTGTGTGTGTGTGTGTGTGTGTGTGTGTGTGTGTGTGTTGGGGGTTGTCCGACAGTACAATATGCTAATTCTACATCAGAAATTGACTTAATTTCCATCACATCTGCTGCAGGCATTAATTCTAATACTTGGCTTTGGGGCTTGTAATTGCATGATTTGCATTCTCCTTTATACATAATCCATGCTATACACACACACACACACACACACACACACACACACACACACACACACACACACACACACACACACACACACACACACACAGTGATAACTGTATTGCTTCATTTTGACATTCTACATTGCCTTGATCTGCTGTTTTTATTATCTTAACACCACACTCACACCATGTATACACTCATACAAACAGGCGGAGATACATATACAAGCAGCCAGAAACATATGTATTTGTTCACATGCGCAGACACACACTGTTTCTGCGCTAAAATAAACACATGCGCACAAAGAAAGCTGACATTCTGGCACACAGTCAGCTAGCCGCTGTGAAACCAGGGACTTGGTTCATTGGGAACTGCTTTGTCAACACACCACAGCTTGTCTGCAGCAACACACACACACACACACACACACACACACACACACACACACACACACACACACATGCACACACAACGCAGAGACTTCATCTCCATGCAGTCATTTCCATAATCTACAAAAACAAGCTTTTCTCTCCACAGCAGCAGCTCTCCCATGCAAACGAGAAATATTCCCTCACTGGAACCAGGAGTGTGTGTGTGTGTGTGTGTGTGTGTGTGTGTGTGTGTGTGTGTGTGTGTGTGTGTGTGTGTGTGTGTGTGTGTGTGTGTGTGTGTGTTGAGTGCTGTGGCCTTTGTACTGCGTACCCTTTGTGGCGACTGTGTCTCAGAACAGTGTCGTGCTTTAATCAGAGGATCGGCGGTTTGATCCCCTATGAATGATAGTTAGTCCTGATGGGCAGGTGGCACCTTACATGGTAGCTCCTCCCATGAGTGTGTGAATGGCTGAATGATGTAGTGAAGTAGTTAAAGAGCTTTGAGTGGTTAGAAGACTAGAAAATAGATTTACAAGTACAGTCCCTTCACTGCCTTGTCTACAACATGCATGTGTCCGTGCACATTCACACATTCTCTCAGTCTGAACACACACTCACTGGTTCACCAAGTGTGTCCTACGCCAACACACAGAACACCTCAATTCACCACGGTGTGCTGCTCCACACCAGTGCAGAGATAATCCAGCTAGAGAGAGGCTTTAGCCCTATTCAAACCATCTTTTAGTGTCGGTTGGATTTGACTGCACATGATGCAGGGTGTGGGCCTTTGAGCTGAGCTGCACTTTGCACCAAGAAGGGTCCAATGAAGATTAAGTTGGATTCAGCTAAAAAAACTGGTCCAAACATTACAATGTTAATGGCAGAACCTCCACCAATGGTTATCATGGAATCTGTTCATCGTGCTGGAACTCATTCAATTGATATTGCATATCTAACTGTCAATTCTATAAAAAAAATAAAAGAATTGTAACAAATTTTAAGAAATATGTTTTTTTAAACTAATCAGAGAGAAATCATTAAAAGCAATATATTATGTTGCCTCTTAAACATACAGTAGACTTGCATGCTTCTAGTACACATTATTGCGTTATTTATAATTATTTATGAGCTGATGTAATTGTTTTACTTATCGTGTGTTGATTTGTCCCAGAGGCCTCGGATAAACTTCCTTACACTCAGTGTCTTAACGGGAACTTGGGTATTGTGGTTATTACAGAGAATAAATCGCATAAATAGAGTTTGTGTTCATTTTTAAACATTAACCTTTCAAAGAAGGAAAGGTCATTCCGTCATTGTGAGAACATTTTATTTTTCTACAAGAAACCCACTAGGTGAAGTTGACTCATGTTATCTATGGTCTGGCTCTAAAACCACAGCAAACAATGGAAGCACAAGCAAGGGATTAACTATATAAAGTAGTTTACCAAATGTGACCAAAATAACAGCTGCATACAGCTAAACTCCAGATAGCTACAGCTACAACTACATCACATGACCAAACTATGATCCCTTACCAGACCGCCATTATGACGAGCTCAATGTATGAATGGCTCTGATTATAACCGCTTGGGCCGTATGCTCACGCCTTGCAGTTTGGGGATTAAGGCCACCATTATGGAGAGAGGCGACTAACAATAGCCTGTCAGGGAGCCTCCAGAGGACCCGCCAACTGTCAGGAGATCAAAGCCAGCATTAAAGGTGTTCAGCTCATCTGGCACACGTGATGCGGAGACTCCTGCTTTTGTAGCTCAGTATTGCACCCGGTCCGACAGGCAGCATCAGTGCTTACAGCAATATCACACACAATAATGCACAAATATGCAAAACTAAGTTTACAGGTAAACACTTAGAAACACCAACTTACAAAACTAAAATGGCAAGTAAAGAATAATATGTGTAAGCATATCTTTGTGGCTGGTTTAATATTCTACACCTGTGCAATGGGTTGGTAAACCTGGTAAAGTCATACCATCGCTTGAGAATGTAATCTGACTCAAAGGTGTACAAAATACACACAATGAACACATGCTGTTTTATCTCTATGTATGTGCGTTCATGCACTGGTATGAATATCTGACACTGGGACCACAAAAAAGTGTTGTCCCAGTGTCGGCTGGCAGACATAACATTCACTAGCTCAGAATCGGGCACCTTCTTCCATCAAAAATGCAATCAACTTTCATCAGTTCTTCAGCAGTATATAAATATTATTTAGTAGTTTATGGTTCATAGTTTCCCAGTTCAGTTGCGCTTAAATGGACTTGCATTTAGGACCTCATCTGAGGCTGCATAGTCGGAATCCACAGCCAGGTGGGTGGAGGGTTTCTAGATTTAGGGTTCCTCCAAACAGGCTGGATGTTCCCGGCAGGCGTTTTAGTCCTGAAAGGCTGGTCTGGGTGCTGTGCATGAAACCTGTCAATCAGTTGGGTGTGGCAGATGTTACGAGACTGAACCCACTGTCTCTCCTCCGGCCCGCATCCCTCCCAGTCGACCAGGTACTGAAGAACTCGCCCCCAGCGGCGGGAACAAATCAGGCAATGAAGTAGTGGACAAGACCTCTTTCGATGAGGCGAGGGGGCGGAGGAGGAGAAGTAGGTGGCACCAAGGGACTCTACGGGTTTGACCTTGGATATGTGGAACGTGGGGTGGACGTGCATGATTCTGGGGAGCTTGAGCCTCACTGCTGCCGGGTTAATGATCTTCTCGATCTTGAAGGGCCCGATGAATCTTGAGCCCCGCTTTTGGGACTCTACCCACAGGGGTAGGTCCCGGGTCGACTACCATACCCTCTGTGTGGACTACCACATCCGTTTCCATCTCCTGGGTCTTCCTCTCCGTCTGACCACTGGATTGGGGGTGGACACCAGACGACAGGCTGATGGTGGCCCCCAACAGTGCGCAGAATTCCCTCCAGAAGATGGAAGTGAACTGAGGACCTCGGTCGGAGACCACATCCACCGGGATGCCATGCAGCCGGAAGATGTGCAGGGAGATGAGTTCTGCCGTCTCCTTAGCAGCTGGGAGTTTGGGCAGAGGAATAAAACTGGCCAGCTTGCTAAAGCTGTCGACCCCTGTCAGGGTGGTGGTGTGGCCCTCAGATGGTGGTAGCCCAGTGGCAAAGTCCAGGGAGATGGCGAGCCTGGTGAGAAGGCATGTGTTGACACGGGGGCCGGTGTTGATGAATTCATTCCCTCTGAATACAGTGGTAATGAGCAGCAGGAAGGTTGTAGTAGTAGCAGTAGTAATAGCAGTATTAGAAGCAGTGACCATTGGTACTATAAGGTGCTCATCAACTGCCATCATACAAAGTACTGAAACTGTTAAATTAAGAAAAGCAATACAGCTGTTTCCATGCATCGTTTTAGCTTGTTTAGCTTCTTTTGTAGAGAATAGGGATGCTGTTAAAGAGTTTCCCTCCTTGTTTTGATAAGTCAGTGCTTCCTTTCAATGTTGAGCCTTTGTGTTTGAATACTACACTCAGTGTAAACATCATTTGAGTTTGAAAGATCCAACTCACTCTCTTTTCCATGGTGTTGAATACTGAATGCTGCTTGTACGCCTGTTAGATTATTATATTAGAGTTGGTATGAAACCCAGTGTGTCTCAGACGGACTCTAAAGGGGCCTCAAAGGGTATCAGAGGCGGTGCCACCGACCAGGCTGTGGTCATTGATGAAGTGGGAGTGAGAGCGTGACCTGTACCGGTACAGCGTGAAATAAAGGATAATGAAACATCGCTAAAATACATCCAACGAGGGAAGAAACCCAACCAACTTTGAGATGTGCTGACCTTCACCTCTACCTTTTAAAATGGATCAACGGCACAACTTGTACGACTTTATTTAAGCATGTTGCTGTTCTTTTGATGAGTACAACTTTGGCATGACAGACATAGCTGATGACCAGAGCTACACAATCACAACCACCTACAATCACTTGTAGTTTTGTATTATTTCAGGGAAATAAAGGCTGGGAGGGAGGGAATAATAAAGCATATAGTGTGTTAAACTATACTTCTACTGTGTCAATATAGATTTAAAAGGGATGTCATGAATTGCATTATAAAGTCAACCAATAACCAATATGTGGTGTGCAGTCTATTTACCCCAGTAGAATAAATCACACCATCATATTAGTAAAACTATACCAATTATCCACATGATCTGTGCTGTTGTTGTTTGCTGAAGAGGCACATTTACAATGCAAATGTCATTATCATCATTAGAGCCCGTCATCAATGAAGCAAGCGGCCAGAAACAGAAACAACAACAACTCTCAGGCTGCTCCAATTAGCAGTCATTAAGTCCATGCAATCACACGAACACACACACACACACACACACACACACACACACACAAGCAAATGGTCACGTGCTCAGAGCAGGAAGAGCGGATCCAGTTCACAAAGCAACAACTTGACTCAGTTGTCCTTAACGTTACAGATGTGAGGAAGATGGGGACCACAGTCAAATGTATTTCTGGGGCCAGAGTGGGCGACGTTGAGTCCTATTTAAAACTGTTGGCTAAAGACAAACGTAAATACAGTAAGATTGTAATACACGTCGGCGGTAATGACACACGACTTCGCCAGTCGGAGGTCACTAAAATCAACGTGGAGTCGGTGTGTGCTTACGCCAAAACAATGGCGGACTTTGTAGTTTTCTCTTGCCCGCTCCCAAACACGGTGACGGATGAGATGTATAGCCGCATGTCAACTTTCCACCGTTGGTTGTCACGGTGGTGTCCAGCAAACAATGTGGGCTTCGTAGATAACTGGCGGTCTTTCCGGGGAAACACAGGTCTGATTAGATCTTTAGGTCTTTAGGGCAGCTGCCCACCTTTAACTCTATAGAGACTGTGTCTGTCCCACGGCCACTTAAATTAATTAAATTAAAAGTAACCAAAAGAGGAGTTATAGAAAATAACCTCATAAAGGTTAACACCAGTATTGCAAAAGTGCAACATGATAGGAGAGTTAAGTATGGACTCCTAAATATTAGGTCTTTGTCTTCTAAAGCTGTATTAGTAAATGAATTAATATCAGATAATGATATTGATGTGTTGTGTCTTACTGAAACCTGGCTGAGACATGAGGAGTATGTCAGCCTAAATGAATCTACTCCTCCAAGTCATGTTAATGTGCACATTCCTCGAGGCACCGGCCGAGGAGGTGGAGTAGCTGCCTTTTTTGACTCGGGTCTGTTAATGGGTCCTAAACCTGGATTGAGCTGCAACTCATTTGAAAGCCTTGTTCTTAGTCTTTCACATCTAACCTGGAAAACAGTAGAGCCGATTCTGTTTGTTGTGGTATATCGAGCACCAGGTACGTACTCAGAATTTATTTCAGAATTTTCTGAGTTTTTGTCAAGTTTGGTCCTTAAGACTGAAAAGGTTATTATTGTAAGGGATTTTAATATTCATGTGGATGTCAGCAATGATAGCCTTAGTGTTGCATTTAGCTCATTGTTGGATTCGATTGGCTTCTGTCAGAGAACCGACTCACTGCTTTAACCACACCCTCGACCTTGTTCTTACATATGGCATTGACGTGGAGCATTTAGTAGTGTTTCCATAGAACCCTCTTTTATCAGACCATTGCCTTATAACTTTTGAGTTTATACTACCAGATTGTACAGCGTTAGGCAAGAGTTTTTACACCAGATGTCTAACTGACGGTGCTGTTGCTAGATTTAAGGAAGCGATTCCTTCTGTATTTGATTCATTACCATGTCTCAATATAACAGAAGACTCCTGTGCTAACTTTACTCCCTCCCAGATTGATCAGCTTGTCGATGATGCTACTGGCTCATTGAGAGTGACACTGGACTCGATAGCCCCTCTAAAAAAGAGGATCATTAAGCAAAGGAGGCTCGCTCCATGGTACAACCCTCAGACCCGCATATTGAAGCAAGCATCACGGAAGCTTGAGGGCATATGGCGTTCCAACGGTCTGGAGGAGTCCCGGTTGGTTTGGCGGGATAGTCTGAGAACATATAAGAAGGCCCTCCGTAATGCCAGAGGAGCCTACTACTCATCACTAATAGAAAAAGACAAGAGCAACCCTAGGTTTCTCTTTAGCACTGTGGCCAGGCTGGCTGAGAGTCATAGCTCGGTGCATCCGTGTATTCCTATAGACCTCAGTAGTAATGACTTCATGAACTTCTTCAATGGTAAGATTCTGGCTATTCGAGGCAGGATGGGTGATCTCCTGCCCTCGACTACTGCCGGTCCATCCTCAGGTGGGATGGCCATGGAGGAGGCTGTGGGCCCTGCTGCGTGTCTGGATGGATTTTTTACCATCAACCTCGACCAACTGTCTTCAATGGTTTCTACTTCTAAATCTTCTACCTGTCTCCTGGACCCTGTTCCGACTAAGCTGTTTAAGGAAGTTTTACCTTTAGTTAGTGCCTCTCTACTAGATATTATCAATGGGTCTTTACTAACGGGTCATGTACCACAGTCATTTAAAGTAGCTGTAATTAAACCTCTTCTTAAGAAGCCCACTCTGGATCCAGAGGTGTTGGCTAACTACAGACCTATCTCTAACCTTCTCTTCCTCTCCAAGGTACTGGAGAAGGTAGTCGCAAATCAGTTGTGTGACTTTTTACATAACAATAGCTTATTTGAGAAGTTTCAGTCAGGATTTAGAAAACATCATAGCACAGAGACAGCACTAGTGACAATTACTAATGACCTTCTAGTTGCATCAGATAGGGGACTTGTCTCTATACTGGTCTTGTTAGACCTTAGTGCAGCATTTGACACCATTGACCATGACATCTTATTACAGAGACTAGACCAGTTGATTGGTATTAAAGGTACAGCACTAAGCTGGTTTAAGTCGTATTTATCAGATCGATCTCAGTTTGTATTTGTAAACGATGAGGCCTTGGTTACCACTGCCGTTCGCCATGGAGTTCCACAGGGTTCTGTGCTTGGACCAATTTTATTCACCTTATATATGCTTCCTTTAGGCAATATTATCAGAAAACACTCCATAAAATGTCACTGTTTATGCCGATGATACTCAACTATATCTGTCGATCAAGCCAGATGAAACCCACCAGGTCGCCAAACTTCAAGCGTGTCTTAAAGACATCAAAACCTGGATGACCTGCAACTTCCTGCTGCTGAACTCGGACAAGACTGAAGTTATTTTACTCGGACCAGAACACCTCAGAAATCAAGTATCTGATGATATGGTTTCTCTGGATGGCATCGCTCTACCACCACCGTAAGGAATCTCTGAGTTATTTTTGACCAGGACCTGTCCTTTGGCTCCCATGTGAAACAGATCTCAAGGACCGCCTTTTTTCACCTACGGAACATCTCAAAGATCCGGCACATCCTGTTCAACGCGATGCAGAAACATTGATTCATGCATTTGTTACCCCAAGACTGGATTACTGTAACTCCGTATTATCAGGCTGCTCCGGTAAATCCCTTGGATCTCTCCAACTGATCCAGAATGCTGCAGCTCGTGTACTAACGAGGACGCGGAAGGGAGATCACATTACTCCTGTACTAGCTGCTCTCCACTGGCTTCCTGTAAGATCGAGAATCCTATTTAAAATCCTTCTCCTTACCTACAAAGCCTTAACTGGTGATGCACCATCATATCTTAAGGACCTTATAGTGCCATATTACCCCACGAGAGCATTACGCTCACTGAATGCAGGGTTACTTGTGGTTCCCAGAGTCTTAAAAAGTAGGTTGGGGGCTAGAGCTTTCAGTTATCGGGCTCCTCTTCTGTGGAATCAGCTTCCACTTTCAGTTCGGGGGGCAGACACGGTCACCTCATTTAAGAGTAGACTTAAGACTTTCTTCTTTGATGGCGCTTATAGTTAGGGCTGTTTCAGGCTTATAGTAAGGGCTGGCTCAGGTTTGCCCTGGTCCAGCCCCTAGATATGCTGCTATAGGCCTAGACTGCTGGGGGACATCTTAGGATACACTGAGCTCCTCCTTTCCTTCTATTCCTCTTTCGCTTCTCCTCTCCTTCTCTCCTCTTCACCTCTTCTTTCTCTCCTTCTGGATAAATTATTGTCTCTTCAATGCATATTACTAACTCTACTTTCTTTTTCCATGGATTCGTGGCAGCCTGGAACCAGGGGGAGGACCGGGTTCCAGACTGGAACCCCCTGGTTCCAGGCCCTGCTGATGCAACTATGGCCCTGCTGATGCAACTGGCCTGGAGCCGTCCTGCCAGCTGCCATGGCCCTGCTTTCTCCTCCCACTGCCCCTGGAATGCCCCTCCTCTCTACCTCCTTCTGCTTAATGGATCGTGGCTATCTGGATCATGGACCATGCATACTACTCATTAAATGAATAATTTCTGTCACATTCATTGAATGTGCTGTAACTCCGTTACGTTGTTCATTCTGGCCACATGACATCTATTGCTTCTGTCCATCCGGGGAGAAGGATCCTCCTCTGTTGCTCTCCCTCAGGTGTCTTCCCCTTTTTTCCCTGTGAAAGGGTTTTTACTATCTTTATTGGGGGAGTTTTTCCTGATCCGATGTGAGGTCCTGGGATAGGGATGTCATGTGTACAGATTGTAAAGCCCTCCGAGGCAAACTTGTATTTGTGATGTTGGGCTATATAAAATTAACTGAATTGAATTGAATTGAAGATGTGAGGAAGATGTGAGGAACATAACAGCGGGAGGCGACTGACCGGCAGAACCACGAAACACACCTTGGCCGTGCAGCTGGGAGTGAGCTTCCTCTGCCGGATCCCCAGCACATGCAGCTACACATGTGAACTCCAGGCCGGGCCGGCTCAGGCCCGCTGCTCTCTCTGGGACAGGAAGTTAACAGGGAGATGTCACTTCAAATATTTTTCAGTGTAGCCTGACTAAAGATTACTATCAAATGTTGAGTAAAGATTACTATCAAAGGTTGAGTAAAGATTACTGTCAAAGGCTGAGTAAAGGTTACTATCAAATGTTGAGTAAATATTACTATCAAAGGCTGAGTAAAGATTACTATCAAATGTTGAGCAAAGATTACTATCAAATGTTGAGTAAAGATTACTATCAAAGGTTGAGTAAATATTACTATCAAATGTTGAGTAAATATTACTATCAAAGGCTGAGTAAATATTACTATCAAAGGCTGAGTGAATGTTATGTCTAAGGAAGTCATTTTCAAGTGAAGTTTACTTGAAAACATTCAACTTTTTTTTTAAAGAAACTCAGAAAAAAGGAAAACTTCCAGGATGTATTTCCTCTTTTTAATTATGCATATCATCGCTTTTTTGTACTATAAAATAGCATAGGTCTGCTGAAAGCAAAAATGCCCTAACTTTCTTCCTGGACATTGAACGCCTCTGGTTCCACAACAGAGGGGCTCTGCTCAAGCAGATGCACCAAAACATACCAAGCAAGTATCGTTTATCCATAAGTAAGTACAACATATACCAAGCAAGTATCGTTTAACCATAAGTACGTCATATCTCATTTTTTTGGCGAATAAAAAAATGCAATGTGGTTGATATCTTGCTGAGGCTTTGTCTCACAATTGTCAGATTCCGTAGGTCGCAAGCTTTCCAGAAAGATGCACCAATCATGTGTGGCATCAGGCTAGGGATATAAAAATGATATTTTTATAACTTGGGTAGTTCTCTGGAGTCACTTTAGAGTCCTCTCGAGTCATATTTATGGTTTATGTTAATATTTATGGTGGAATTGTATTATAAACATGTAAAATGAACGTATATGCTCTTGTAAGGCTGTGCAGTTGTATTATGTCACATCAGTGGCGTTGGTATCTATTCATGGGAGTATGAGGACTTGGAGAGTGAGGAAGACCTCTCTCCTCTCTCATCTCTCCTCCTTCTGTCCTCTGTCTGCTGTGTAAATAAGATTCCAGTGGAAACTCCTCAGCGTCTTAATGTGAACAAATCAAAATGTTGTGTAAAAAGATGGATGTCATCATTTCCAAAATGTTTGTATTTTACAAAATATTCTGCTTCACTCCTCATTTGTTAGAGCTCATCCTCTGGTAAGTGCTGGCGCTAGTTACCTGCAAGCGTGCTGTGGTTCCTAGCAGGCTGCTAATGGAGCTTTAGTTGGTGTGAATAAAACATGATCATAAAATCAGCATATTTCAGTTCTGCTCGCTGCTTCATGTGTGGGTTGACGCTCTGATGTGGACTGCTCTACATCCACCACGCTCTACAGCCACCACGCTCTACACCACGCTCTACATCCACCACGCTCTACATTCACCACGCTCTACAACCACCACGCTCTACATTCACCACGCTCTACATCCACCACGCTCTACATCCACCACGCTCTACACCACACTGTACATCCACCACGCTCTACATTCACCACGCTCTACAACCACCACACTCTACATTCACCACGCTCTACATCCGCCACGCTCTACATTCACCACGCTCTACAACCACCACGCTCTACACCACGCTCTACACCACGCTCTACATCCACCACGCTCTACAGCCACCACACTCTACATCCACCACACTCTACATTCACCACGCTCTACAACCACCACGCTCTACATTCACCACGCTCTACAACCACCACGCTCTACATTCACCACACTCTACACCACACTCTACATCCACCACGCTCTACATTCAGCACGCTCTACATCCACCACGCTCTACAGCCACTACGCTCTACATCCACCACGCTCTACAACCACCACGCTCTACACCACGCTCTACATCCACCACACTCTACAGCCACCACGCTCTACACCACACTCTACAGCCACCACGCTCTACACCACACTCTACATCCACCACGCTCTACATTCACCACGCTCTACAACCACCACACTCTACATTCACCACGCTCTACATCCATCACGCTCTACAACCACCACGCTCTACACCACGCTCTACATTCACCACACTCTACATTCACCACGCTCTACATCCACCACGCTCTACATTCACTACGCTCTACATCCACCACGCTCTACAACCACCACGCTCTACACCACGCTCTACATCCACTACGCTCTACAGCCACCACACTCTACATCCACCACGCTCTACATTCACCACGCTCTACAACCACCACGCTCTACATTCACCACACTCTACACCACACTATACATCCACCACGCTCTACATTCAGCACGCTCTACATCCACCACGCTCTACAGCCACTACGCTCTACATCCACCACGCTCTACAACCACCACGCTCTACACCATGCTCTACATCCACCACACTCTACAGCCACCACGCTCTACACCACGCTCTACATCCACCACGCTCTACAGCCACCACGCTCTACACCACACTCTACATCCACCACGCTCTACATTCACCATGCTCTACAACCACCACGCTCTACACCACGCTCTACATTCACCACGCTCTACATCCATCACGCTCTACAACCACCACGCTCTACACCACGCTCTACATTCACCACGCTCTACATTCACCACGCTCTACAACCACCACGCTCTACACCACGCTCTACATTCACCACGCTCTACATCCATCACGCTCTACAGCCACCACGCTCTACACCACACTCTACACCACGCTCTACAGCCACCACGCTCTACAGCCACCACGCTCTACATTCACCACGCTCTACAGCCACCATGCTCTACACCACGCTCAACAGCCACCACGCTCTACAGCCACCACGCTCTACACCACGCTCTACAGCCACCACGCTCTACATACACCACGCTCAACAGCCACCACGCTCTACATACACCACGCTCTACAACCACCACGCTCTACATTCACCACGCTCTACATACACCACGCTCTACAGCCACCACGCTCTACACCACGCTCTACATTCACCACGCTCTACAGCCACCACACTCTCTACGCTCTACAGCCACCACGCTCTACAGCCACCACGGTCTACAGCCACCACGCTCTCCACGCTCTACAGCCACCACGCTCTACATTCACCACGCTCTACAGCCACCACGCTCTCCACGCTCTACAGCTACCACGCTCTACAGCCACCATGCTCTACATTCACCACGCTCTACAGCCACCACGCTCTACATTCACCACGCTCTACAGCCACCACGCTCTACATTCACCACGCTCTACAGCCACCACGCTCTACATTCACCACGCTCTACATTCACCACGCTCTACAGCCACCACACTCTACATTCACCACGCTCTACAGCCACCACGCTCTACATTCACCACGCTCTACAGCCACCACGCTGCTGCTGAGTTTTATTCCAGAGTCAACAATCACAATTGTCCTCCATCATAAATGCCAGTCCTTTATATTCAGATGTATCACGTGGATGTGTGCAACCTGTCCTGCAAATACCCCTCTGCTGTCTGTGTGTGTGTGTGTGTGTGTGTGTGTGTGTGTGTGTGTGTGTGTGTGTGTGTGGCGTAACATCAGCCTCTACAGGCCACATTATCCTTCAGGGAATCTGTCACTTCCCATTTCATTTAACGCAACGCTGAGAAGGGTTCACACACACACACACACACACACACACACACACACACACACACACACACTACATTAGAGGCGTGGTAGATGTCCTACACTAGTTTCCCAGCCCTCCATGACGCTGCATGCGATCACACTCTAGCCCTTCTGGCTCCAGAGCATCTCTATCAGGCTCCATCACTGGATGAAACAGGAGAACAGATCATTTGTTCTGACAGCGGTACCACTCCGGACATTGAAGCCAGAGTCTAGTAATGACGAGTGATAGGCTGAGTAATCTGTCGTCCTACTCATGGCGTTTTAAGATAACTGTCGTCTTCTGTTGCCTGCGCCCAGCATACAGATGAAGGGAACATGACTGGGACACACCTGCAGGCTCTTAGCAACACAGGAAGCACATGTTTGTCTTGTTGTTACATGTTCAACGTTTACGAAGAGCTTTTGAATGCACCTGATCGCAAGTTGACTGAAAAACAGAAAACAAACATTCATTACAAGAAGACACTTCAGAATGTTCTGCCTCTGCCTGTCTGAGTTTGGCACATAGTGTGAAACATCAGTGTGTTACGGATGTACTCTGTGTCGCTGGGGGGAGGAAGAACTACAGAGGGGGAGGAAGAAGTACAGAGGAGGAGGAAGAACTACAGAGGGGGAGGAAGAACTACAGAGGTTGAGGAAGCACCACAGAGGATGAGGAAGCACTACAGAGGATGATGAAGCACTACAGAGGATGATGAAGCACTACAGAAGGGGAGGAAGAACTACAGAGGGTGATGAAGAACTACAGAGGGCTACTGTCTCAAAAAGGTCCTCGTTCACGTGGTGGGACTTGGTTGGGCATACCACATGTAGTGCTGTGCAGGTGGCGCATTGCCGGACTGCTGTCACTCTTCAGCAGGCAGTAACATTTCATTTTCACAGCTCGAACTCAAGGTGAAGCGGGCGGAGCTACTTACCTGTCAGGGTTAAGAACTTCAGTCAGGGTTTCACATTTATAAAATTACACGCATTCTGGGTCGTCCTGTCGAACTTCGTCGCACTGGGGACTTCATGATAAGTGGGTTAGCTTTACCCAGCATGCAGTTCGGCGGTTTAATTTCATAAATGTGCAACCCTGACTGAAGTCACGCAAGTAGCGCCTGCTGCGCCCTCAGCTGCATTCTGTGAAAATGAAATGTTGCTTTCTCCCAAAAGTGATTGTTGTTACGGCTATGCAACGCGTGTATGACGTGCCTGAAAAAAAAAGTGCCCCCCCCAAAGTAACGTAAGGCCCCCCTGTAAATCAGTCCACCTCACCACCTCACGGGCCCACCTCACGGGTTCACCTCACTACCTCATGGGTCCACCTCACGGGTCGACCTCACCACCTCACGGGTCCACCTTTACCACCTCATGGGTCCACCTCACGGGTCCACCTCACCACCTCATGGGTCCACCTCACCACCTCATGGGTCCACCTCACGGGTCCACCTCACCACCTCACGGGTCCACCTTTACCACCTCATGGGTCCACCTCACGGGTCCACCTCACCACCTCACGGGTCCACCTTTACCACCTCATGGGTCCACCTCACGGGTCCACCTCACCACCTCACGGGTCCACCTCACAACCTAATGGGTCCACCTCACGGGTCCACCTCACCACCTCATGGGTCCACCTCCCCACCTCATGGGTCCACCTCATGGGTCCACCTCACCACCTCATGGGTCCATCTCACCACCTCATGGGTCCACCTCACCATCTCACGGGTCCACCTCACCACCTCACGCAACCTTTCTTTGGGGGCCCACTTATGCAACCCCTTTGCCATGCCAAAAAAATATAATGACTTTACTATATTTTAATCACACACACATAATTATAAACACAAAGAGTTCTCCAGAGTTGATGGTTGACACATTAAAGTGATGTTCTAACTGCGTCAGTCTGGTAGTGTTCCAGTAACAGTCACACAGTCAATATGTCAGAGGAAGCCCAGGAAGAGGGATGTGACAGACACACTGAGATGTTACAGACAGACAGACAGACAGACTGAGGGAAAGGGAAGTGGAAATAGTGTTGTCTTACCTTTATGAAGCAAACGGTGTCCATGGTGCCCAGCAGGGAGGAAACAAACACAATCAGCATTAATGTTTCACAGTCCTCTTCTCACTGCCACAACAACATGCTCTTGAATGCAACATTCACTTCAACTGTTGTGATGTTCAGGGTCTTTTCAGCACCGGGATGAAGTGAACGTCCGAGCTGATGAACGCAGACGTTTGGAGTGAACTCCACTAGGAGAGTGATAACCACCAGGAGAGTGAACTCCACTAAGAGAGTGATCACCACCAGGAGAGTGATCACCACCAGGAGAGTGATCACCACAAGGAGAGTGAACTCCACCAAGAGAGTGAACTCCACCAGGGGAGTGAACTCCACCAGGAGAGTGATCACCACTAAGAGAGTGATCACCACCAGGAGAGTGAACTCCACCAGGAGAGTGATCAACACTAAGAGAGTGATCTCCACCAGGAGAGTGATCACCACCAGGAGAGTGATCACCACTAAGAGAGTGATCTCCACCAGGAGAGTGATCACCACCAGGAGAGTGAACTCCACCAGGATAGTGATCACCAAGAGAGTGATCACCACCAGGAGAGTGATCACCACCAGGAGCGCTCCATGACGAGTCTGCTCCACGGGAACCAACCCTTAAAGACCTGCTGTTATGGGTTTGCGGTCGGTGCGGATGAGGAGTTCTCAAACTGCTTTGTCTTTGTAATTGTTGCTGTGAACAGTCAAGGACTGTCAGACATTCTTTTATTCTATTTTTTATTTGGTAAAGCCTCACTAAATCAGTCTGTGTGCATAGTGTCTGACTTCCTCTGTGGCTCTCAGCTTCCTGCTGAAGATGAAATTCTAAATGAAAAGAGTCCTAAAGCAGCTGGTCACTGTCATAGTGATCAAACCTCACCGCTGTGATGGGACTACTTTCAGCGGCAGATGAATCCACGCTTTGTGCTGAGCGAATATTCCTGGCGGCAGGATTGAGTCAGAGTGAACTCCGGTCTGTGTGCGACGGCTTTGCTTAAGACTTGATCAAATATCAGCAGATGTATCCTTTAACCTGCCGGAACACCTGTTTATTGAAGCCAGGAAATTAGCATCAAGTTATCTAGCGATATTTGTTCTTATCTTTTATTGAGCGGATGAAGTGGATTCTAATCAGTCTAACGAGAGTCAGGGCGAATGTCCTGTCACACTAAATCTACTGTGTGTGTGTGTGTGTGTGTGTGTGTGTGTGTGTGTGTGTGTGTGTGTGTGTGTGTGTGTGTGTGTGTGTGTGCGTGTATGTGTGTGAGTGTATGTGTGTGTGAGGCCTCAGCCACCTCTACCAGCACTTAGATGGCGAAGAAGAGAGAGGAAGAGAAGACGAGAACATTGTAGAAAATACAACAGGAAGCAATTATGAATGTAAATAAATCTTATTTCAATACATTGTTTTATTGTAATATATTCTCACATTGTCACTTCTGCCACAACCCACGTAAAAGCCAACCAATCAGAATGCGACATGAAAGGACCCGTGACTTCCTGGCCAGTGTCAACACTAATAAACATTAGCACCACATTGGGCATGAGGGACATTTATGAATATGAAAAAAGTAATGTATCGAAAGCAGCCATTGGGCAGAAATAAAATATAGCTGCATTAATAGTCAGTACATTCTTAAAGTACAGCAGTGTGTTGTTGTGGAGCTACAACTGGACAGAAACATCTGGGGATCCATCCTCTCTGAGGCTCATGTGACATTTCTTTTTTTTCTCCTGTGTTAATGACAAAAAAGGCTTTTTGCTAGAATAATCTTCCCATCTTCATTTTGTAAGAACAGGTGGAGGAAACTGTTTGCAGGGGACATTTGTCGTTGTGTAAATGTGACTAAGCGCCTCCTCATTGAGTTGCCTCCATGCTCTCTAAACAGTCATGTACATAAACACTGGAGGAAAACACGAAACGCTTCAGTCCTAATTGAAACACTGCCTCTTGTGGTTGAAATGAGGAACTTCATATGTTCTCTAACACGACGGTGGTGGAAACATCCTGGAGGAGTTTTGGGATCTTCAGTTTGTAAAACCACACTGTTAAACGCTGCATTACGAAAAAAAAAAAGTACTATGAAAAGTAAAAGTACTCGTGGGTACTCGAGTACTTGAGTGTAGAGTATGTGAGGAAATGTGGTCTTTTACTTGATGGACCTCACATTCCATGGTTCTACCCAGACGGTGTTCAAATGAACTGATGGAGTGAACTCCACTCCGAGGGCAGAGGTGGAAAATGAATTAAGGAATTGTAAAAGTGTTTAAATAGATAAGTCAATAAGATGGACGAGGACTAGACACACTGCACGTTTAACAATGTAGGGCTCATGGCTTACACACACACGCACACACACACGCACACACACATATAGTTGCAGCATATTGTGGTGCAAGCATCCAGCAAATTAGTCACATCTGAAACAGTCTAATTAACCCAGTGGAGATTAACCCACTTATCACAGTGAGCAGAGAGCGAGAGACACAGACATAGACACAGAGAGAGAAAGAGAGAGAGAGAGAGAGAGAGAGAGAGAGAGCGAGAGAGAGAGAGAGAGAGAGAGGGCTTCACTGATTGATTTCTCTCATCAAGTCTGCATGTGTGTGTGTTAACTTTCTTCAGTCTGATTGATTGGCTTGTTCAAAGCCAACCCTTCCTCGTCCATTCATTACTAAACACACACACACACACACACACACACACACACACACACACACACACACACACACACACACACACACACACACAAGTAATAACAGTTTCTGGTAATATTTGCTTGTTTCCCATCTCCACCATGTACATGAGACAATAATAATTGGTGTCAGTCAAAAGTCGTGATCTAACCTGCAGGGCGTTCCCTACGGCATGTGATCATCTCCTATTGGACCTCTGCATGGGCCCCTCCCCCCCATTAAGACCAACGCTCTCTCACCCACACATCATTCATACATGTGCTTACGTCTGTTCAATGATTTTAACCTAGAACACTAACAGTAAAAATAGAAACACCACCACTAATGTCGGGTATATTTCACCCAATATAATGTACCCGATAAAACATACTTCTCATCAAAATATATTAAAATACAACTATACAAGGCAAATTGAAGTACTCTTCTTTTATTTTACCCTATAGAACTTCTCATAAAACCATAAACAGGTATTATGGAGGGATCCTGAAAAAAGACTCAAAATCAGGTGAAAACCTGTGTTCCAGGGTTAAAGATGTTAGTGTTCTAGGGTTAAAGACGTTAGTGTTTTAGGGTTAAAGACGTTAGTGTTCTAGGGTTAAAGACGTTAGTGTTCTAGGGTTAAAGACGTTAGTGTTTTAGGGTTAAAGACGTTAGTGTTCTAGGGTTAAAGACGTTAGTGTTCTAGGGTTAAAGACCTTAGTGTTCTAGGGTTAAAGACGTTAGTGTTCTAGGGTTAAAGACGTTAGTGTTTTAGGGTTAAAGACGTTAGTGTTCTAGGGTTAAAGACGTTAGTGTTCTAGGGTTAAAGACGTTAGTGTTTTAGGGTTAAAGATGTTAGTGTTCTAGGGTTAAAGATGTTAGTGTTTTAGGGTTAAAGACGTTAGTGTTCTAGGGTTAAAGATGTTAGTGTTCTAGGGTTAAAGACGTTAGTGTTTTAGGGTTAAAGACGTTAGTGTTCTAGGGTTAAAGACGTTAGTGTTTTAGGGTTAAAGACGTTAGTGTTTTAGGGTTAAAGACCTTAGTGTTTTAGGGTTAAAGACGTTAGTGTTTTAGGGTTAAAGACGTTAGTGTTTTAGGGTTAAAGACGTTAGTGTTCTAGGGTTAAAGACGTTAGTGTTCTAGGGTTAAAGACGTTAGTGTTTTAGGGTTAAAGACGTTAGTGTTTTAGGGTTAAAGATGTTAGTGTTTTAGGGTTAAAGACGTTAGTGTTTTAGGGTTAAAGACGTTAGTGTTTTAGGGTTAAAGATGTTAGTGTTTTAGGGTCAAAGACGTTAGTGTTTTAGGGTTAAAGACGTTAGTGTTCTAGGGTTAAAGACGTTAGTGTTTTAGGGTTAAAGACGTTAGTGTTCTAGGGTTAAAGACGTTAGTGTTCTAGGTTAAAGACGTTAGTGTCCTAGGGTTAAATATGTTAGTGTTCTAGGGTTAAAGACGTTAGTGTTCTAGGGTTAAAGATGTTAGTGTTTTAGGGTTAAAGACGTTAGTGTTCTAGGTTAAAGACGTTAGTGTCCTAGGGTTAAATATGTTAGTGTTCTAGGGTTAAAGACGTTAGTGTTCTAGGGTTAAATATGTTAGTGTTCTAGGGTTAAAGACGTTAGTGTTCTAGGATTAAAGACGTTAGTGTTCTAGGGTTAAAGACGCTAGTGTTCTAGGTTAAAGACGTTAGTGTTCTAGGTTAAAGACGTTAGTGTCCTAGGGTTAAATATGTTAGTGTTCTAGGGTTAAAGACGTTAGTGTTCTAGGGTTAAAGACATTAGTGTTTTAGGCTTAAAGACGTTAGTGTTTTAGGGTTAAAGACGTTAGTGTTCTAGGGTTAAAGACGTTAGTGTTCTAGGGTTAAAGATGTTAGTGTTCTAGGGTTAAAGACGTTAGTGTTCTAGGGTTAAAGATGTTAGTGTTCTAGGGTTAAAGACGTTAGTTTTCTAGGGTTAAAGACATTAGTGTTTCAGGGTTAAAGATATTAGTGTTCTAGGGTTAAAGATGTTTGTGTTCTAGGGTTAAAGACGTTAGTGTTCTAGGGTTAAAGATGTTAGTGTTCTAGGGTTAAAGACGTTCGTGTTCTAGGGTTAAAGACATTAGTGTTTTAGGGTTAAAGATGTTTGTGTTCTAGGGTTAAAGACGTTAGTGTTCTAGGGTTAAAGACATTAGTGTTCTAGGGTTAAAGATGTTTGTGTTCTAGGGTTAAAGACGTTAGTGTTCTAGGGTTAAAGATGTTAGTGTTCTAGGGTTAAAGACATTAATGTTCTAGGGTTAAAGATGTTAGTGTTCTAGGGTTAAAGACGTTAGTGTTTTAGGGTTAAAGACGTTAGTGTTCTAGGGTTAAAGACATTAATGTTCTAGGGTTAAAGATGTTAGTGTTTTAGGGTTAAAGATGTTAGTGTTCTAGGGTTAAAGACATTAGTGTTCTAGGGTTTAAGATGTTAGTGTTCTAGGGTTAAAGACGTTAGTGTTCTAGGGTTAAAGATGTTAGTGTTCTAGGGTTAAAGACATTAGTGTTCTAGGGTTAAAGATGTTAGTGTTCTAGGGTTAAAGACGTTAGTGTTCTAGGGTTAAAGATGTTAGTGTTCTATGGTTAAAGACGTTAGTGTTCTGGGGTTAAAGATGTTAGTGTTCCAGGGTTAAAGATGTTAGTGTTCTAGGGTTAAAGATGTTAGTGTTCTAGGGTTAAAGACGTTAGTGTTCTAGGGTTAAAGATGTTAGTGTTCTAGGGTTAAAGACGTTAGTGTTTTAGGGTTAAAGATGTTAGTGTTCTAGGGTTAAAGACGTTAGTGTTTTAGGGTTAAAGATGTTAGTGTTCTAGGGTTAAAGACATTAGTGTTCTAGGGTTTAAGATGTTAGTGTTCTAGGGTTAAAGATGTTAGTGTTCTAGGGTTAAAGACGTTAGTGTTCTAGGGTTAAAGATGTTAGTGTTCTAGGGTTAAAGACGTTAGTGTTCTGGGGTTAAAGATGTTAGTGTTCCAGGGTTAAAGATGTTAGTGTTCTAGGGTTAAAGATGTTAGTGTTCTAGGGTTAAAGACGTTAGTGTTCTAGGGTTAAAGACGTTAGTGTTCTAGGGTTAAAGATGTTAGTGTTCTAGGGTTAAAGACGTTAGTGTTCTAGGGTTAAAGATGTTAGTGTTCTAGGGTTAAAGACGTTAGTGTTCTAGGGTTGAAGACATTTGTGTTCTAGGGTTGAAGACATTAGTGCTCTAGGGTTAAAGACGTTAGTGTTCTAGGGTTAAAGATGTTAGTGTTCTAGGGTTAAAGACGTTAGTGTTCTAGGGTTAAAGACGTTAGTGTTCTAGGGTTCAAGACGTTAGTGTTCTAGGGTTAAAGGTGTTAGTGTTCTAGGGTTAAAGACGTTAGTGTTCTAGGGTTAAAGGCGTTCGTGTTCTAGGGTTCAAGACGTTAGTGTTCTAGGGTTAAAGGTGTTAGTGTTCTAGGGTTAAAGACGTTAGTGTTCTAGGGTTAGATGTGTTAGTGTTCTAGGGTTGAAGACATTAGTGTTCTAGGGTTGAAGACATTAGTGTTCTAGGGTTAAAGACGTTAGTGTTCTAGGGTTAAAGATGTTAGTGTTCTAGGGTTAAAGACGTTAGTGTTCTAGGGTTTAAGACGTTAGTGTTCTAGGGTTAAAGACGTTAGTGTTCTAGGGTTCAAGACGTTAGTGTTCTAGGGTTAAAGGTGTTAGTGTTCTAGGGTTAAAGACGTTAGTGTTCTAGGGTTAGATGTGTTAGTGTTCTAGGGTTAAAGATGTTAGTGTTCTAGGGTTAAAGGCGTTCGTGTTCTAGGGTTAAAGACGTTAGTGTTCTAGGGTTAAAGATGTTAGTGTTCTAGGGTTAAAGACGCTAGTGTTCTAGGGTTAAAGATGTTAGTGTTCTAGGGTTAAAGATGTTAGTGTTCTAGGGTTAAAGATGTTAGTGTTCTAGGGTTAAAGACGTTAGTGTTCTAGGGTTAAAGATGTTAGTGTTCTAGGGTTAAAGATGTTAGTGTTCTAGGGTTAAAGACGTTCGTGTTCTAGGGTTAAAGATGTTAGTGTTCTAGGGTTAAAGATGTTAGTGTTCTAGGGTTAAAGACGTTAGTGTTCTAGGGTTAAAGATGTTAGTGTTCTAGGGTTAAAGACGTTAGTGTTCTAGGGTTAAAGATGTTAGTGTTCTAGGGTTAAAGATGTTAGTGTTCTAGGGTTAAAGACGTTCGTGTTCTAGGGTTAAAGACATTAGTGTTTTAGGGTTAAAGACGTTAGTGTTCTAGGGTTAAAGATGTTAGTGTTCTAGGGTTAAAGATGTTAGTGTTCTAGGGTTAAAGATGTTAGTGTTCTAGGGTTAAAGACGTTCGTGTTCTAGGGTTAAAGACGTTAGTGTTTTAGGGTTAAAGACGTTAGTGTTCTAGGGTTAAAGACATTAGTGTTCTAGGGTTAAAGACGTTAGTGTTCTAGGGTTAAAGACATTAGTGTTCTAGGGTTAAAGATGATAGTGTTCTAGGGTTAAAGACGTTAGTGTTCTAGGGTTAAAGACATTAGTGTTCTAGGGTTAAAGATGTTAGTGTTCTAGGGTTAAAGACGTTCGTGTTCTAGGGTTAAAGACGTTAGTGTTTTAGGGTTAAAGACGTTAGTGTTCTAGGGTTAAAGACATTAATGTTCTAGGGTTAAAGACGTTAGTGTTCTAGGGTTAAAGACATTAGTGTTCTAGGGTTAAAGATGTTAGTGTTCTAGGGTTAAAGATGTTAGTGTTCTAGGGTTAAAGACGTTCGTGTTTTAGGGTTAAAGACGTTAGTGTTTTAGGGTTAAAGACGTTAGTGTTCTAGGGTTAAAGATGTTAGTGTTCTAGGGTTAAAGATGTTAGTGTTCTAGGGTTAAAGACGTTAGTGTTCTAGGGTTCTAGGTTAGTGTTCTAGGGTAAAAGACGTTATTATTATGATTATTCTTGGATGCATTCACACTTCCATTAGAACCCATGAAGTCTGACCCAGTGAATCTCCGCTTTCCACTGCAGCAAACCCTCCAGCAGTGAAGCGTCTGCTGCTCTGTCTAGCAGACGTGTGCATATTTGTTCCGGTAGCCTCTGAGGTCCAGTATAGACGTGTTCAGAATTAGCTGCAGACCCGGGTCCTGTGTGGACCGGTACAGCCGATGACAGCAGTCTGCTATGAATAGCATCATGCCGTCTCACGGCAGTCTGGCCTCCAACGTGCGGGACAGGTGGACGAGAACGCTGCCACTCTCTGGCTTTTCTTTGGCCATGACAGCAACACAGAGCATTAATGTCTACAGTGACGTAATAACCAGAACGGATGATTCCTGCATGGAGACCAAGTCCCAGATATGTTGGAAAACCAAGCGTGTGGGGTCCGGGTCCAGCAAGACCCACGTTTACCCCCGAACCCAGACCAACCGTGTTGTGTTTTTAATTACAATAAACGGATAAAACAAGCCAGAAATTTTACATATTGATGCACATTTTCATAAAGAGGATGATCGTTAACTGAACAGAGTTTCTATCAACCAGCTGCTCACATTGCTGCTGCAGCGTCACCTCGGCCTGAATACAGCTGTGATGCCGGGACACTGTGCTTTCGTCTGGTCTCGGTCATGAGGTTACGGGGTCACGAGGTCACGAGGTTATGAGGTCACGAGGTTTCTGTCGTGGAGCTCTGGGCGACCACAGACGGATACAGCCAGGTTTACTCCATATCTGATCCACCAACATCAGAACCTCCACACTGATGGACTCGGCGTTGAGGCTCAGATGTCCCATCTATTTTGCCGCAGAAAAGTTTTCTTCTCGAAAGCTGATGTTTCTGACGATGTCTGAAAATGTCTTGCTAATCTATCACGTTTTCTTTCTCTAGATCAGCGGTTCCCAAACTTTTTAGGCCACGCACCCCCTTCTACATCCGACCGGGTTCACGCACCTCCAATCCCCCACACCTTAAAAAAAAACGCAACAGAGCCTATTTATAGCCGCATAAAATCGGACCAATGCGAGAACTGTTTGCTCGCGCGTGGCGTTTGTTACAAGATTTAGTCCGCTGTATAAATGTCAGTTACACAAGGCGTCACTTTTAAAGAGCAATAGGGATGGCGAGGACACACGCACAGGCTCAGAGGCAGATTGCATTTCACATTTATTTACTTAAACACAGTAACCACGTAAAGAACAAAGAGTGGCACATAGGCTCAGAAACAGATATAAATAAAAAAGGAGGGTCCAGGGGCGCGCACCACACTTTGGGAATCCCTGGTGTAGACCCAACACATGGATGAGACTGCAATTGTTTTTGGCTGTTTTGTAACTTTTCCAATTTGGATCTAAAAAATGTAAGGGGCTTCTGACTTGCACTGGCATGCTTGGTGTTCAGGTGGCGGCGCAAATAAGAGGCTTCAGACAGCTGTTAGCCAGAACCTCACTGCACAACACGCACTGTGGCTTCGGGCAATCTGCATTCCAATCCAAGTGAAGCCCAGACCCAGACAATTGTCATCATGTTTCCTCTTTTTTTTCCCAGTCTGATGCTCACTCTCGTTTCCTCTTTCTTCACCTTGACTCTTCGATGGGTCTCTGTGCTCCCGGTTTGTCTGTGATATCTCTTCCTCCTTCTCGGTCTCCTCCGTCTCCTCTTTCTCCGACTCCCGGTGGATTTCTTCTCCCGGTCTCTCCCCAGCACCTCTCCGTTTCTCTCCCTCCGGTTCCTCCCTCTCTCTCTGTCCCTCTCCTCTTTTATTACTGACAGCTTCCCCGATTTCAGCCAGTTTAACATATTTTCATGGATGTTGCTGAATGAATGAAATGACGCTAGGTGCACAAGCTAGGCTAGCTAGTGCGTAGTAAAAGACAGTCTGGCGGCCGGACCGGAAGTGCATCTATTTATTAAATTGTACGTTTTTAATTGTAATTAAATGTAAATCTTACAAAGGGAATTTTTATAATTAAAAAATCCTACTTTTTTTTTAAATTATGTTTAATATTAATTATTACACCATTAGACCACCATTACATTTTTCCTCTCGCGCACCCCCTAGAGGCAGCTCCACACTTTGGGAATCCCTGCTCTAGATGCATGAAGCTTCAACAGTTAAAGAGCACCTCCTTCCTTCCTCTCGTCTTCCTCTCGTCTTCTTCTTCCGTGTCACATCATCTGCTGAGGATCTTCCTCCTGCATCCAAACAGTCCACATCTCCTGCTTCAGTCTGGTGCGGCAAAGCGTTAAAATCAGCGCCTCTGCTCAGTGTGAGGGTCTCTCTCTCTCTCTCTCTCTCTCTCTCTCTCTCTCTCTTTCTCTCTCTCCTCACTGTAATAATCAATCATCAGTACCCCTCCCTCCCTCTTTGAGCTGACAGGTCCTATTTGTTATCCTGCTTCCACAATGCTGGACTGCGGTATTCACTGGCACAGGAGAGCACACACACACACACACGCACGCACACACGCACGCACACACGCACGCACACACGCACGCACACACACACGCACACACACACGCACACACACACACCCTTAAAGTGCGGTGCTATAAAAAACACTAGGATTTTGCACACATCCTGTGTGAGGAGTTTACTATTAGTCATAAGAGTTTATGGAAGTAACATGTTGCACACTTGGCCACACAGGACATGTCCAGACATGCATGTCTTTAAAATGAATCCTTCAGAATGTAGAAACACAACGACAGCCGTGTGACATCAGATGAGGCTGACACGTATTCTACCAGGTTACAGGTGGGGAGCACTGTTTCATTTCACTTGCAAAACTAAAATATGAATCTCATATTTGCATTACTGGACGATGTTACTCTCACACATGAATGACACATCCGTGTCCCGGCTTCATACATTGTGTCAACGCTGATGCGACAGAAATATAGAAACACAAGCACATCCGAGTAGCTGATACTACAGGCGACGTCTGAGTCTGATCCCAGAGCTGAAACATGACCTAGAGAGAGCCGTACGAGCTGTAAACACCACTTAACCTCAGTGGGCCAGAAGGCTCACGGCTCAGATCCCATCAGCACAAGAAGGGAGCAAATATTACTCTAATAAATGCACCACTGCAGAACTAGATTTATACAAGTTTCTCACCATTTTACAAGATTACATTTGAACGCATCATGATAACGCTAAAATTGACCTTTGCCCAGTAATAATTTTTACTGAATAGAGCCTGAATGCATCACAATGTAACTCAATAGGACCTCTGTACGTTAGCCGTTAGCTCCAGTGCTGCTAACGCCGTCAATTCAAACGGATTTGATGATCACAATGCGACAATATCAGAAACCAGCGACTAGAACGCATTAATGCTGATCCATATCCATACACCATAACTCCTGATCACGTTTTTACTGAATATCGGCAAGAAAACGATTATGATTAAACTAGGGCTGCAACTAATGATTAATTTAGTTGGTTGATAATTTTTTCGATTAATCGATGAATCAGATAAAAAAACTAAAAAAACTAAAAAGCATTAATTTCCAACAAGAGTTAAGAGTGACTGGTGAACTGAACCAGACCGGGGGGTGACGGCATGTTTCATCACGTTACGGTTTTTTACAAGCAAGACTGAACTGTAACGGAACATAACATAACTTTAACGACAATACACAACCCAAACATGTTAGCTAACGTGATAGCAAGCTGGCTAGCTTCCATTAAAAACAAGTTTGAGGGAAATGAAGCGTTAAGATGTCGACATCTTAACGTGATTGGCCAAGACTCGACACATCAAAGATGTTCTATTGCTAAGATCATGACCTCAGCTTTTCTCCTTGTCTCACTCCAATCTCAGACACGCTGGCGGCCAGTTGCGCTGCTCTGCTCTTTTTTTTTTCTTCTCCGCGATTTATTGACTGGCGTAATAATCTTGCGACACAACGAATCGATAATGAAATTCGTTGCCAACACTTTTAATAATCATTTTTTTGCGATTTCTATCGATTTTAGCGATTCGTTGTTGCAGCCCTAGATTAAACTGTGTATTAATCTGAGGTTCAAACACGTGCCAAACCGTGGTGGTACTTCGTTACACCACTACTTTACCGACTGAAATATTATTATTATTTCAAACGAATATCAGAATGAATAAAATCATACAACAAATGAATCCAGTGTCCATGTCCATTAATACTGAGTATTAACGCTAACATTACGTACACAAGCTACACTCGGTGCTACACTCTGTGCTACTTGTGTAACACATCAAAGTTTAAAAAAGATCTTAACACACACTACCGTTCAAAAGTTTGGGGTCACTTAGACATGTCCTTATTTTTCGTAGAAAAGCACTGTTCTTTTCAAAGAAGATAACATTAAGTTAATCAGAAATACTCTATACATTGTTAATGTGGTAAATTACTATTCTTTGTGGTTTTTAATGAAATATCTACACAGGTGTATAGAGGCCCATTTCCAGCAACTATCACTCAGTGTTCTAATGGTACATTGTGTTTGCTCATAGAAGACTAATGGATGATTAGATAACCCTTGTGCAATTATGTTAGCACAGCTTAAAACAGTGATGCTGGTGAGAGAAGCTATAAAACTGGCCTTCCTTTGAGCTAGTTGAGTATCTGGAGCATCACATTGTGGTTTCATTATACTCTCAAATGGCCAGAAAAAGAGAACTTTCATGTGAAACTCTCCAGTCTGTTCTTGTTCTTAGAGATGAAGGCCATTCCATGCAGGAAATTGTGAAGAAACTGAATTTGTCTGGGTGACCCCAAACGGTAGTGTACATATTTTTTTTCCAGTGGGGAGTGAACTCAGGCAGACACCCTGGTTATATTCACAATACGGGACAATGTGAGAACCAATTTAAATCCTCGATACCCCTATCTTATATCATAAGGCACAAAGAGCAGATACAATAGGGATTTATTGCAAATTAAATTAGATCTAGCGGGCCAAAACAAAACTATTAGATAAAAGCACAAAAAAATAGTTGAAACAAGTTTGCATAGTGTTCCATCAAAATATCCCCCCAAAAATGTTTGTGACTGGAGCTGCAGTACATGTACATGTGGAGGAGGAAACGCCGACAATGCCTTTTTTATATTAAATTGTGTTTCCAAATCTCCATTTCTTCCTCATAAACAACAGAGATATTACTGCTGGAGTACACACAGGAGCACTGAATGAATGAGTCCATGAGTAGATCCTACAGGAGATGGATTATACACTGCAGACACTGCAGGGACGGAGAGGGATGCTGCAAAGAAAGAGGGAGGGGATGGGGGGGGAGAAATAATGATGAAGAGGAGGCAGAAGAGAGAGAAGAGGAGAAAATGACTGACATACATTCATATGGAAATACAAACAGGCTGTGTGTGTGTGTGTGTGTGTGTGTGTGTGTGTGTGTGTGTGTGTGTGTGTGTGTGTGTGTGTGTGTGTGTGTCGTCTTGCCGACCTCAGCATTTTTCACCATTATTCTTGGTCATTTGATTTGAGAGGCTCTTAGGATGAACCTGCCGATGCCAGCACTTTTGCAACAGCACGACACACACACACACACACACACACACACACACACACACACACACACACACACACACACACACACACACACACACACACACACACACACACACAGATCCTTATGAGACAGTCAATATTGCAGAAAAATGATCACAGTGTGTGTAAACCCCACACTCACTTTACACTCAGTACATCATACTACTGTCAGAATACTACTGGCAGAATACTACTGTCATAATACTACGTTCATAATACTACTGTCATAATACTAGTCATAATACTACTGTCATAATACTACATCAGCAGTAACCCGTGGTCTTACTTACTAGAACCCAGAACATAGTCACACTTCTCACTGCAGTCTGTCCAGAGGATTCTGGTCCCGGTCTGGGACCGCCCTCGGCAGGGGACCTCATGTGACCTCATGTGACTTCATGTGACCTCATGTGACCTCATGGTGTTAGTTAGCCTAGCCCGAGTTAGCTTGTGTTTATTTGGCATCTTTTATGGGAACGAAACTGTATTTTGAAAAGGGTCTCTTTGTGAAACCCCCGTGACGTGAGGTGTGCGGCTGCTCGGCCGAACCTTCAGTCACGTGATCAGAAGTGATCACGTGACTGAAGGTTCAACTTTCACGCTGAAAGGCAAAAAATGAATATTAAATAAACTATTGATGAGTCAAATGTATAATATAGACAAAGACATAGACACTCCTGAGGATATTAATAAAGAAAAAATAGAAAAAAATCAATGACCAATGGTCTTGGTTGTCTTTCCCAGTTTATGTTTGGGAATTATTAATGTTTAAACGTGCATGCTTGGTAACGCTCACCCGGCTCACTCTCTGGTCGTTGTCCAACAAGAAGCGCCCACGCGGACATTTATTCCAGCAGAATGGTTCTGGTTCTGTTGGCATCGGAGGACCCGTCAGCCACATCCTCTCTGCTGCAGCAGCAGCCTCAGGCGACCTTTCTCCGGCTGAATATCTGAGTCAGCAAGAACACTGCTACATCTACACTGTAAAATGTTCAGTGTAAAGATACGGGTACAGTGTAAAATAGGAAAAGATCTTAGACTTGACTGAAGAAGTGGCCTTTTTTCAGGTCTCTGGCCTTTTTTCAGGTCTGTTGCATGATAACAAAGTAATGCTTCACCATGTTCTGCTCCTGGAACCAGGCGGAGGCCCAGGTCACAGGGTCACAGGGTCACAGGGTCCAGAAGGCACCGGCATTAGAGTGATGTGTTTGGGCCCAGAGTCACAGCGCGATTAGACTTTGAAGTCAATCGCCACTGGCCATCAGGGTCCTGATGTGAGAACTGGTTTCCTAGTTCCCATCAGGACCCTGACAGCAAAGCTCGCAATAGGTAGGAGTTGCCAAAGAGCTTTTCTGATTACTCCTCTGATCCTTGCAATATTTTTGTTCATTGTCCATCTGATATCTTGTCCTTAAAAAATGATGCAACAAGCTGCATATACAGGATAAAATAGTTTCAGAGATATTGGAACTGGAGGGTTGGTTAACATGCAAAGCAAAGAGATGCACCAGGTGTCCCTGTCCTGGGTGGTGATCTCGGACCAAAACGATTGCATTGTATGTAAATACCATATTGGAGAGAATTCCATTTCCAATGTAAACCAGTGTGTTTCGTAGCGAGAGGTTCACTTGTAGAAAGTGATTAGACGTGACCTCAGGGTGAGGGTGTTCAAGATTGAAAAATAGATTGTGGGTGAGAGTGTGTAGTCCGGGCCGTTGGGGTGAATTTGGGGTGAATGCCACGCCGGGTGAAGGTCCATCGTTTCCCGGACAAAGCGGAGGTTAACTGCAGCAGGTGTGGAGTCTGAGTTGAGTATGTGATTACAACCAATATGAAGGACAACATCCCTGTGAGGACACATGTCCGGTCTGGAACCGGTCTTGCCTACTGCCATGGCCCTGCTGATAGAACCGGCCTGGAACCAGGCCTGCCAGCTGCCATGGCCCTGCTTTCTCCTCCCACTGCCCCTGGGATGCCCCTCCTCTCTACCTCCTTCTGCTTAATGGGTCGTGGCTATCTGGATCATGGACCATGCCTACTACTCATTATATGAATCATTTCTGTCACATTCATGTAATGTGCTGTAACTCCGTTACGTTATTCATTCTGGTCACATGACATCTATTGCTTCTGTCCATCCGGGGAGAGGGATCCTCCTCTGTTGCTCTCCTGAAGGGTTCTTCCCTTTTTTCCCTGTGAAAGGGTTTTTACTATCTTTATTGGGGGAGTTTTTCCTGATCCGATGTGAGGTCCTGGGACAGGGATGTCATGTGTACAGATTGTAAAGCCCTCCGAGGCAAACTTGTATTTGTGATGTTGGGCTATACAAAATAAACTGAATTGAATTGAATGTCCATCACATCCTCAACGCAGCATTGGTATGGAGGGGTTTACAGACAGGACAGCAAAGATTAGAACATTTAAATAACCAATTTCATTAGCTTTATCAGCATGAGGCACATATGAGCCAAACATGCTCTGTAGAGTATGGAGCCAGAGCCGTGGCTGCTGTCAGAAGGTGCAGCCTTCAGACTGACAGCTGTTTAGATGTTCTGTAGAGAACCAGCATAGCTCCATCACTACTTCCTGTTTCTATCCTTACAGTAACGCTGCTTCAGGTGTTTTGGGTCAAAAGATGCAGTCATAGCTCTGGTTTGTCTTGTTATGGTCCTCACCCTCACACACAGATCAGTGAACGTTAGCATGTTGGCTACGGTTATACAACCGGCTCAGAGAGCAGAGGACCTGGAGGAACACCTCAGAACCAACGAGCTCACATGAACACTTCACTCTGTGACTCAGCAGATAGCACACTGAACTTATTGCTACCAGCTAAATGGAAGGCCGTTATATCACGACCATTCATTTGAAGTGGCCAGGGAACACTATTTACTCATATTAATATATTTCATTTAGCTGACACTGTTATGCAAAGCAACTTACATGTTCCCTCTCTACACCGTAGACACAGCAACAGGGAGCAATTAGGGGTTAAGTGTCTCAAGGACACAACGACTTGGACTAGCGGAGCCAGGGCTTGAACCACCGATGCTCTGATTGAAAGACGGGCATGCTAACCTCTGAGCCACAGTCTATCCCTATTTGAGTGGAGATCTTAAAATTGGGGAGGAGGGTCAAAATATGTTATTCAATCAAATTGGAACAAGAGGTATGGGTGAATGTAAATGAATGAATGAATATATACTTTATTAATCCCCAAGGGGAAATTTGTTGTCGGAGTAGCAACTTACTTACAGACACAAAATAAAAAATAAAAACAACAGGGATGAAAGATATACACTAAAATAAAAATAAAAAAAGCCTGGATAAAAGATATGTAAAGAGCAGAGAATATTAATTAAAGAAATTAAATTAAACTTAAACAATAGAGAAGTGCAAAAATGCAAAGTATGTATGTGTATGTGAAGTGTGTGAAGCCTAGATAAGCATAAACATACAGTGATAATTCATCCACAGAGGATCTGACTAGAGGACTTGTTGTAAAGTCTTGATGTCGTTACAGGAATGTTCTCCTGTATCCGTCCGCATGACAGCGGAGCGTGAAGAGAAAGAGAAAGTTGGAGAAAGAGCTCCGCTGGGTCTTTTAGTGTTTTAGTGTTTTAGTAAACTACAGCAGCTGAGTGGCCCCACATGGAGGACCCACAATGCACCCCTCTAGTGTTGTTATGCACGCGAAGGACTGCAGGACCTTCCCCCAGGAGACCTGATGCTGAAAGATGCCCAAAGCCTTACAAGGTGACACCCGGTCGCAGTACACTGTGTGTGTCACTTCCAGGCAGGAAGGCAGCAGCAGTCTGAGCTGCTTCAGCAGGCGGGGCCAGTCGGCAGCTTAACATCCGCCTTTCTGCTCTGTCAACACTGCTGTGTTGTGTTTGGTGTGAAGGAGTGAGCAGCCAACCCAAAGCCTCCGTCTACAGGAGAGGAGATGGAGAAGAGTGAGGCGAGGAGGCATTCATCTTATTGACTGGATACTACGTGTTCTCTGTGGACCGTCCCACTGGGCTCACATCTCCTGTTGTAATGTGTCAGAGCAGAAGGTCAAACTGCTGAGTCAGATCTATTAGAATCTTTATGAACCGTCATTTGGTTTTATGAAGCTGTTAAGCTGCAACACATGACGGCTGCTGAGAGACCTCACACAGGAAATATCAATCCAGCATATTCAATCCACATAGCCTTCATTATGTATTATATTATGATATACACTGCAGCGATCCAGGCTGGGAAGCATGGTGCTGATGCCCATGTGTCTGGTACATGTGAGAGGGAAAGCAACTCTCCGTATTCTTACTGTAATGCAGTGCTTCCTTAAACTTATTTTGTCACGCCCCACTTTGGAGAAAGAAAAATGTTCACGCCCCACCGCCCCAACAACACTGTAACAATAGATCGGCTTTTGGTAAAACGCCAGGAGTCTTGGCCGTCGTGCAGCTAACCTGTTAACGGCGAAACGTGAACATTTACATGAAAGTACAGGCATCTCTACATGTATTTATTAATTAGGTTTTATGTCTGTGTACTTTGTACTTTTGTACTATGTGAAGTCATCATGTAGCTCATGAGGAGAGTGTTGGTCCTGAAGCCACAAGGTAGCGGTTCATCCTGGGCTCATAGTTTCATGTTGAAGTGTTCAATTCAATTCAGTTTATTTTATATAGCCCAACATCACAAATACAAGTTTGCCTCGGAGGGCTTTACAATCTGTACACATAACATCCCTGTCCCGGGACCTCACATCGGATCAGGAAAAACTCCCCCAATAAAGATAGTAAAAATCCTTTCACAGAGAAAAAAGGGGAAGAAACCTGAGGGAGAGCAACAGAGGAGGATCCCTCTCCCCGGATGGACAGAAGCAATAGATGTCATGTGACCAGAATGAATAACGTAACGGAGTTATAGCACATTACATGAATATGACAGAAATGATTCATATAATGAGTAGTATGCATGGTCCATGAAGCAGAAGGAGGTAGAGAGGAGGGGCATCAGCAGGGCCATGGCAGCTCAGTGTTGAGCAATACCCTGAAGCCCCAGAGCTTCACAGCAGCACACTGCTGCTTCATTACTTTTTAATATATATATAATACAAGTTCAGCATGTCCACCTGTAATACCTTCGTGCCCCACTAGAGGGGCGGCGCCCCACAGTTTGAATCCACTGCCTTAATGTAAGTGATGGCAACTAAACTATGACATTTCTGTGTAATCTCTCTGATTCTATGCTTTAGTAAAGACACTACTCCAAATAAACTGTTAGCGTTATTGCTAATGATAACATTATTGCTAATGATAACATTATTGCTAACTATAACAGAAAAATGTAATCATTTTCATGATGACTTTTTATCAATGACTTGAGTTTGTTTCTATCTGATCCACACATTGTCCTTGTGGGATGTGGTGAGTCTGAACGCTGGCGAGCTAAAGAGCTGAGAAGCGTCCTAACAGCAAACAAGGTACGCTATGTTCACCCTATGCTCCCTGCTTTATCAGACTGTCCTTTCTGAAGGGAACGGAAAGCCGTTACATCGCCTCCATTGATAAAACTGTTGGAGGTAAATGGACGTTAGCACATCTCCTCTCTGGTCGTTTACACCTCATGTCATCATTCACCCTCTCACGCCCATGAGGTGCTCCTGCCCATCAGGACTAAACCACTTCACACACCCCTTCATACACCGGGACCCCAGAGGGCACAGAGCTGCCGATCTTCTCTTGTTCCATCCTGGTATACTACTCAAAATGTTGTGTGGAACACATTCAGGCATTATGAAATACAAGCATTATGAAATTCAAGCATTATGAAATATAGGAACGCTTCAGGAGGTTTGCATATGAAGACACTTCATATCACGTCTAGAGACAAGGGTGTGTATGGCATTACGACACACACACACACACAATATATATATATATAACAAGTGTGCACAATAGCAGCAGGCTGTTATATAGTCATACAGTGATTATAGTTCAATAACAGTTGGTTACATATCTTTTTATAGATTAGATAGTGATGGAGATTAAGGCGCTGCTGTTACTACACTACTTCCTCTTCCTCTCACTCCTCGTGTGTGTGTGTGTGTGTGTGTGTGTGTGTGTGTGTGTGTGTGTGTGTGTGTGTGTGTGTGTGTGTGTGTGTGTTTGGCAGGATGATCAGCACATAAAAGGAAGGGCCAGAACCATATGTTAATTATGTAAATGATGGCTTTAATCAGGCTCAGCCATGTAGCAAGTTAGCAGGTAAAGAGAATGTGTAGATCCAGCACCATCCCAATTAGTATTCATCTGGAACTCTCTCTCTCTCTCTCTCTCTCTCTCTCTCTCTATCTCTCTCTCTCTTTCTCTCTCTCTCCTTGTGTGTGTGTGTGTGTGTGTGTGTGTGTGTGTGTGTGTGTGTGTAGCTGTGGACCGAGTGAGGATGAATTAATAGTTTGATGAGGGATGAAAGAGCTGGAGTGGCTCGGTTCTGCTCCCCATCTGTCTTCACCTCAGCTGCCTTTGAACACACACACACACACACACACACACACACACACACAGGTGAGCGAGGGACAAATGTTACGATATGAAGATATTGGCAACATTGTTTTTTCTGACTCTTTCCTGCCGGTAGAGTCTTGAGTTGACAAAGCGGTAGAAAGCGGTATTGGATTTCAATTAAACGTTAAATGTTAAATATCTATCTGGACTCACTCAAAGGACTACCTCTGAGGAGAAGGAAGGAAGTAACAGGAAAGATAGAAGATGAAAAGAAAGGAAATCAAACAGAACATAAGAAATGAGCCGAGGAAGAGTCCAAAGTGACGAGGAAGAATCCAAAGTGATGAGGAAGAGTCCAGAGTGATGAGGAAGAGTCCAAGTAAAGGAAGTGGCAGCACTGCCGCCTCAGACCCGTTATTGATGGACCAGAACAACTGCATTAGCATTTTGTCATGTCAGCAGATTTGCCAGATATTGGTAATTGCCTTCTGTGTGTGTGTGTGTGTGTGTGTGTGTGTGAGCAAATTTTCTCCGCTGACAAGGAGGAGATGATCATGAACGCATATGAGGCAGTCAAGAGCATAATCATGGCAAAGTCTGCTGCGTTCACACTAAACAGGTTTTTGAAACGCTTTTGGTGTGAACGCAGCTTAACAAAATATCAAGTTAAATGCGTCAGTGTTGGGAAAATGTATCGGCCTCATCACCCAAATCAATCAGATTATATTTATTGAAATGTGCCTGCTGGCAGTAGTATACAAATATATACTTATGAGGATAGATGTACTATATGTGCGTATGTATCATGTACTATATGTGTATATACATGTATGTGTAGATTACCATATAACTAGGAGTTTAAATATGTGTATGGGTGGATCAGTATGTATTATTCATAATCAGAAATTCAATCAATTGAAGCAGTGAAAAGAAATTGTGTGTGATTCTCTGTATTCTTATGAGTCCACCTTAATCATGTTCTACAATAATGATATGTATGGTGTACTAATAACACTGTCATATAATTATGCTTTCAACACATCCATACGTCCATAAAACTAATATAACTAATATCGCTCACCGCTGTCATCAACTCAACAACAACATCATCAGGAGTTGCAGGTGTAGTTTTATTTAAATGCTAAAATATCAAATCAAAACATTATGTAATGTGTGTGTGTGTGTGTGTGTGTGTGTGTGTGTGTGTGTGTGTGTGTGTGTGTGTGTGTGTGTGTGTGTGTGTGTGTGTGTGATCATGGCTGACCCAGGTGAAGCCACTGATGGAATGTTAAACAGTTGTCAGATCGAAGTCAGTGAACACAACTCAACTGCAGCATTTGTTCATCCATGAGAGATGTCAATACACCATGAGGGTCATCCGTCTGTGATCTACCCAGTCTGTGTGTGTGTGTGTGTGTGTGTGTGTGTGTGTGTGTGTGTGTGTGTGTGTGTGTGTGTGTGTGTGAATAATTCTCACTCTATATATATCACTCTGCCTCTCTCTCTCTCTCTCTCTCTCTCTCTCTCACACACACACACACACACACACACACACACACACACACACACACACACACACACACACACACACACACACACCAAATCACATTAAAATACTCTGCTCTGTCTCTGAGAACATTTCCAATTATTGCTTTAAGTGCTCTTCCATCACTGAATGTCGAGTATCGAGTGTCACCCGACACACACACACACACACACACACACACACACACACACACACACACACACACACACACACACACACACACACACACACAGATGAGTGAAACAGTATCTGTGCGCTGATCGATCTCGGAACAGGAATCCAAGTGAAGCGATGCTTCAGAGCTCTGAATGCTTTTAAATAATATGAAGGAATGATGCGATGCTGCATTGATTTTATTTCTCTCACAAGGAGGTCAAAGGTCACACTGAGCTACGACATAGCACTCTGAGGCAACTTACATAAAAGATGCATTTCAATACAATATGCTGCTCCTGCATACCAATGCCAATGTGTTGCATTCAGGGGCAGATCGGTGAGCAAAGGCACCAATGACAAGCATCAAACGTGTCCTTATCTATCCTCATGGATTTATGTCAGATTACACAACACAAATATATGTAATTTACACTTTGTTTCACATGTGACCACTCTCTGCGAACACATTATAGTGAGGTCATGAGGTTTGATCATAACAATAGGGATCACTTCATTAATACGCAGCACAAACACTGAACAGACTTCCCCAGAAGGTGGTGTTTGTGAACTGCACAACATATTTACACAACAATGTCAAAGTATTTAAGTGTATATTTAAACGTGCCCTCAACAGATGTCTGTGGAGTCTTATAAGAATGTGGTGGCGCCTCCCAGCTAACGGTGCATACGGCGTTAACGGTGCTAATGGTGCTAACGGTGCTAACGGCGCTAACAGTACAAGATACGGCTATCAGGGTTTACTTGAGGATGGGGCTACGCTTCCATGACGACACACTCGGTCTGAACCAGTGGGGCTCGGAGGAAACCTCCACACACAGAGGAGAGACACTGCTCAGCTAGACGTTCCTAGAGCTTTACACGGATGATAGATGAGATGTTAATGCTCCTCGTATATTGCTCCTTTAATCTGATGAAGACATAGGCCTGCTGTCTGATATTGTATACATAAATATGCGCATGATGGGAAGCTGTTCGGCGCACACACCCCATAAAAACAACAATTACATTATGAAATAGATATAACTTTTAATTATATTTAAAAAAAAAATTTAAAAAAAATTACAAAAGCTATATGTGCTACAAAAGCTACATGTGCTCCAACAGCTACTTGTGCTCCAACAGCTACATGTGCTACAACAGCTACATGTGCTACAAAAGCTACATGTGCTCCAACAGCTACATGTGCTACAACAGCTACTTGTGCTCCAACAGCTACATGTGCTACAACAGCTACATGTGCTACAAAAGCTACATGTGCTACAACAGCTACATGTGCTCCAACAGCTACATGTGCTACAACAGCTACATGTGCTGCAACAGCTACTTGTGCTCCAACAGCTACTTGTGCTCAAACAGCTACATGTGCTATAATAGCTACATGTGCTCCAACAGCTACATGTGCTCCAACAGCTACATGTGCTCCAACAGCTACATGTGCTACAACAGCTACATGTGCTACAAAAGCTACATGTGCTACAAAAGCTACATGTGCTCCAACAGCTACATGTGCTCCAACAGCTACATGTGCTCCAACAGCTACATGTGCTCCAACAGCTACATGTGCTACAACAGCTACATGTGCTGCAACAGCTACTTGTGCTCCAACAGCTACAACAGCTACATGTGCTCCAACAGCTACATGTGCTGCAACAGCTACTTGTGCTCCAACAGCTACTTGTGCTCCAACAGCTACATGTGCTCCAACAGCTACATGTGCTACAACAGCTACATGTGCTACAACAGCTACATGGAGTATCGGGTCACATCTCACTAAGTGGATGTACACACCATTTTATTTTCCAGAGGTTTTCTGGACGTTTAGACATCTTGGTTTGTAGAGTATTCTGTGTGGAACGAGTACACAGAAGAATATATACCAGTACTACTACTACACAACATATACCAGAACTACACAATATATACCAGTACTACTATTACACAATATATACCAGTACTACTAGTACACAATATATACCAGTACTACTACTACACAATATATACCAGTACTACACAATATATACCAGTCCTACTATTACACAATATATACCAGTACTACTAGTACACAATATATACCAGTACTACTACTACACAATATATACCAGTACTACACAATATATACCAGTCCTACTATTACACAATATATACCAGTACTACTAGTACACAATATATACCAGTACTACTACTACACAATATATACCAGTACTACACAATATATACCAGTACTACTACTACACAATATATACCAGTACTACACAATATACACCAGTCCTACTACTACACAATATATACCAGTCCTACTACTACACAATATATAGCAGTACTACTACTACACAATATATACCAGTACTACACAATATATACCAGTCCTACTATTACACAATATATACCAGTACTACTAGTACACAATATATACCAGTACTACTACTACACAATATATACCAGTACTACACAATATATACCAGTCCTACTATTACACAATATATACCAGTACTACTAGTACACAATATATACCAGTACTACTACTACACAATATATACCAGTACTACACAATATATACCAGTACTACTACTACACAATATATACCAGTACTACACAATATACACCAGTCCTACTACTACACAATATATACCAGTCCTACTACTACACAATATATAGCAGTACTACTACTACCAATATATACCAGTCCTACTACTACACAATATATACCAGTCCTACTACGATACAATATATACCAGTACTACTACTATACAATATATACCAGTCCTACTACTACACAATATATACCAGTACTACTACTACACAATATATAGCAGTACTACACAATATATACCAGTACTACTACTACACAATATATACCAGTACTACTACTACACAATATATACCAGTACTACACAATATATACCAGTACTACACAATATATACCAGTACTACACAATATATACCAGTACTACACAATATATACCAGTACTACTACTACACAATATATACCAGTACTACACAATATATAGCAGTACTACACAATATATACCAGTACTACTACTACACAATATATACCAGTACTACACAATATATACCAGTACTACTACTACACAATATATACCAGTACTACTACTACACAATATATACCAGTACTACACAATATATACCAGTACTACACAATATATACCAGTACTACTACTACACAATATATACCAGTACTACTACTACACAATATATACCAGTACTACTACTACACAATATATACCAGTACTACTACTACACAATATATACCAGTACTACACAATATATACCAGTACTACTACTACACAATATATAGCAGTACTACACAATATATACCAGTACTACTACTACACAATATATACCAGTACTACAACTACACAATATATACCAGTACTACTACTACACAATATATACCAGTACTACTACTACACAATATATACCAGTACTACACAATATATACCAGTACTACAACTACACAATATATACCAGTACTACTACTACACAATATATACCAGTACTACTACTACACAATATATACCAGTACTACACAATATATACCAGTACTACTACTACACAATATATAGCAGTACTACACAATATATACCAGTACTACTACTACACAATATATACCAGTACTACAACTACACAATATATACCAGTACTACTACTACACAATATATACCAGTACTACTACTACACAATATATACCAGTACTACTACTACACAATATATACCAGTACTACTACTATACAATATATACCAGTACTACTACTACACAATATATACCAGTACTACTACTATACAATATATACCAGTACTACTACTACACAATATATACCAGTACTACTACTACACAATATATACCAGTACTACTACTATACAATATATACCAGTACTACTACTACACAATATATACCAGTACTACACAATATATACCAGTACTACTACTACACAATATATACCAGTACTACTACTACACAATATATACCAGTACTACTACTATACAATATATACCAGTACTACACAATATATACCAGTACTACTACTACACAATATATACCAGTACTACTACTACACAATATATACCAGTACTACACAATATATACCAGTACTACTACTACACAATATATACCAGTACTACTACTACACAATATATACCAGTACTACTACTACACAATATATACCAGTACTACACAATATATACCAGTACTACTACTACACAATATATACCAGTACTACACAATATATACCAGTACTACTACTACACAATATATACCAGTACTACTACTACACAATATATACCAGTACTACTACTACACAATATATACCAGTACTACACAATATATACCAGTACTACACAATATATACCAGTACTACTACTACACAATATATACCAGTACTACACAATATATACCAGTACTACTACTACACAATATATACCAGTACTACACAATATATACCAGTACTACACAATATATACCAGTACTACTACTACACAATAACCTCCTGCAGCACCACGTTGACAGAGAGATGCTCACAAAAGAAATGAACGAGGAAACCGGCAGGGAGTGTGTGTGTGTGTGTGTGTGTGTGTGTGTGTGTGTGTATGTGTGTATGTGTGTGTGTGTGTGTGTGTGTGTGTGTGTGTGTGTGTGTGTGTGTGTGTGTGTGTGTGTGTGTGTGCGTATTTCTTCAGCCTGTAAGGCACACTGTGACCCAGATAGCGTAAAGGATTTCACGCATTCGGGATCCCTCTAAATTAAAGACACTCTCTTCTCTTTCTTCTCCCTCTCCTCCGTGGTGGAGAGGGAGAAGAGGGAGGGAGGGAGGGAGGGAGGAGAAGGATGAGAGGGAGGAGAGGGAGGAGAGGAGAGGAGAGGGAGAAGAGGGAGGGAGGGAGGGAGGAGAAGGATGAGAGGGAGGAGAGGGAGGAGAGGAGAGGAGAGGGAGGAGAGGGAGGAGAGGAGAGGAGAGGGAGGAGAAGAGAGGAGAGGGAGGAGAAGGAGGGAGGGAGGGAGGAGAAGGATGAGAGGGAGGAGAGGAGAGGAGAGGAGAAGGAGGAGAAGAGAGGAGAGGAGAAGAGGAGAGGAGAAGAGGAGAGGAGAGAGGGGGATGAGCGGAGTATTGAAATGGTGTCATGGACAGAGGAGAGAACACATCTCCTCCTCCCCTCCTCCTCCTCCTCCTCCTCCTCCCCTCCTTCTCTTCTTACTAAATCATCAAAAGGAGTTAAAATGCCAGCAGACATAATGAGGTTGTGGAGTCTAGCACTCCTCTCTCTCTCTCTCTCTCTCTCTCTCTCTCTCTCTCTCTTTCTTTATTCATGCCTTCCTCAATCCACTCCTCCAGTCTCTCTTCTTCATGCATTTCCTCTTCCAATGGCAGGTCGTACTGAAGTATACCTTTCGTGATATTAAGAATATATATATGTACACAGGTTTTTTTGTATTTCACTTTAATAAATCCTACGTGTCCAGAACCTCATGTGTTGTTCCTCAGAGCTCCACTGCTGACTAGAACCATTACCAGAGTCCTCCAGGGATCCATGTGGCTCTGACATGCTGGAGGACCACAAGAGACGATGAACAGAGAGCGGTCACAGCAGAGAGCAACGTGTCCTGACGTTGAGTCCACAGGCTCTCATCAGTGTTGCTCTGCAGCGCTGCAGAACCTTCACTGTGAGCTCATGTTGGCACCCTGTCGTTTCTCAGAGTCCAGTCAGCCCGTCTCAGCCCCCAGCGGGCCAGCAGACAGATACATAGATGCTGTCACAGGAGCAAGCAGCTTACACATGAGACACACAAAAAAGATATATGTGCATATATCAGAAAAATATATAATCTATAATATAGGATAATACATATGACATCACAGTGACATCATCAGAACTACAAAAGACATTACACAACGGTTTCTTTATTGACACTGACATGTTTCCTCATTACCTTGAACACACACTTCAGTGTATTCAGACACACACTCATATAATGTGGTGATCTGCTGCTCTCTCACTGCCTTATTCACTAACAGTCTCACACCACCAACACCACCCAATCCTTCATGCTGTCTTTGATTTCCACCAATTAATGAACAGATAAAAGAGTGTGAAAGCAAAGTAGAGGCATTATCACCAGGACCCTCCACCTGTTTCTCACAGCACCCATACACCGTCACACTCCAGCCCCCTGCAGTGCATCTCTCTGTAGCTGCTCTACCCAGCAGCCTCACATCTGTGTCTGCTCTACCCAGCAGCCTCACATCTGTGTCTGCTCTACCCAGCAGCCTCACATCTGTAGCTGCTCTACCCAGCAGCAGCACATCTGTAGCTGCTCTACCCAGCAGCAGCACATCTGTAGCTGCTCTACCCAGCAGCAGCACATCTGTAGCTGCTCTACCCAGCAGCAGCACATCTGTAGCTGCTCTACGCACCAGCCTCACATCTGTAGCTGCTCTACCCACCAGCCTCACATCTGTAGCTGCTCTACCCAGCAGCAGCACATCTGTAGCTGCTCTACCCAGCAGCAGCACATCTGTAGCTGCTCGACCCAGCAGCAGCACATCTGTAGCTGCTCTACGCACCAGCCTCACATCTGTAGCTGCTCTACCCACCAGCCTCACATCTGTAGCTGCTCTACCCACCAGCCTCACATCTGCAGCTGCTCTACCCAGCAGCAGCTCTTCTGTAGCTGCTATACCCAGTAGCAACTCATCTGTAGCTGCTCTACCCAGCAGCAGCTCTTCTGTAGCTGCTCTACCCAGCAGCAGCCTCACTTCTCGCTCCCATTAGTCGTAGAACCATCAGCGTTAAGGTTTGTTGTTCATTTAAAGCGTTTCTACTTAAAGTCCCAAAACGCGGCAGCAAGGAATGTAAATGTAGCGCTGCTACTGACGAGTCACTGCAGACAGAAACATCTTGGAAAAACAAGTGAACAGCTCTTTGATCAGAGGGAGAGAGAGAGAGCTTTATTAAACAGCAGGTACATCTGTATGGTATTGAGGGAAACACACTGTCAGCAGTAATGAACAGGAGCTGTCCGCTCAGCACCAGCCAATCTCAGTGTGATGTGGCTGATGCTCGTGAAGTAGACCTTTAACGGAGTCCTCCTCCTGCTGGAGCAATATGTGATTGCTGTTTAAGTCTTGGCAATCTGATCTACATTGCCCAACATCACAACTGTACTTCACGTCTGCGTGACACCTGGCTCCTCGGAGAAGAAAAGACAAACGTTCAGGAGGAATGAAGAGAAATGAAGATGAGCAACAAGTAGAGATGAGACACACGAGGGTTGAACTCTGCAACTCGGTTGCTCAACGACCTCCATCTACGCTTCACAACTTAGCTATGAGAGAACAGAACGAAAGAGGTGCAGCATTCCTTTCGCGCATTTTGTTTTAATGCATAATTATGAATGTAAACAGCAGCGACAAAACAATCCCTGTGCAGATAATAACCTTAATAATAACCTTCTGCCTCCACTAAACCTCGGTGCTTGATAATCATATCATTGATGTAAACAGAGAACCCCTCCATCAGACGCCATATAAGGATTTACATGTTCAGGAGGAACCAATGGGCTTTCAGCTGAGCGCCTCAGACTGGGCGGGGCCCAGGTGGGAGTAGGGCTGAGGAGGAAATATGCTCCTTTTCTCCTGCATTTTAGTTTTTTATAACAATCTTGTCTTCTTCTTTTTTTAAACGCCTGTCCCTTTGTGAATTATAAAGAAAATATCAATAAATTGTGCAGGAAATGTGTTCATTCTTTGATGTTTGTGTTCCTGACCATAGCAGATACATTAGAGTCAAAACACGGATCCCAAATCAAGCATTTGTACTTTATTTACTTATTCATAAGTCCTAAATGTTCCTTGACACAGCAACATGTCTCAGTGCTCGAGGTGTTATGCTTTTTGATAATGACTTCAGGACGTCTCTCACTCTATACCTCGTGATGTCGACCTACCAGCTGGACACACACACATCATTTCAGTCCTTATCTAATGCGTTTATGAGTGGTCAACAACACGGACCAATCAGCGAGCAGTGGGGAGCTAGGGGCGTGGCCTAGCTCTGCACGAGCCAACCCAGAGAAGAGCCTGAAGAGGGTTGAGAGGAAGCTGGAAGAGCATCACTTATTTTTTACCTCGTTCAAAAAGAGGAAACAAAATTATTGAATCGCAATATCTCCTTTCTGTCTGCAATATTATACTATATGCTTATTGTTGTTACAAATCTGCAAGAGCATGGACGCTGGTGTGTGTGTGTGTGTGTGTGTGTGTGTGTGTGTGTGTGTGTGTGTGTGTGTGTGTTCAAAGATACACCTACACACACCTCCTAAAGGGGAACACCACCAGATGTTATTTCCATGTTATAAAGATGATTTATAATCATTTGTCACAATGTTCAAGATTCAAGATATTATTATTGTCATAAGCTCAGATAACAGACAGTTATTCTGTACAATGAAAAGATTATTTTGCTGGATCATCCTAACACACAGAATTACAATAAACTTAAACAAATAATAAAAATAAGGCACAAAATATAGTAACAGTATTGTAAAAAAATATGTATGTATGATAATAGTATTGTTCAGTGTATAAAGTGCACTATGCATTGCTGCACTGTGTTTACATGCTAATGTCACGGTGTGGCTGCACCACAGTGACCCTTTTATTTGTTCTGATAGTTATTGTGAATGAAATGATGCCAGAATATTCACCATACATTCTGTAGGCTGCCTTTTAAAGCCTGCCTGTAAGCCGTTAGCCTGCCTGCCTGTTAGCCTAGCTGCTCGTTAGCGCATGGAAAAGAGTTTGTGACTGAAGTCGATGGCAGACTTCTCATGCGCTCTTCCTTTTCTAATCCCCTTTCTCTCTCTCTCTCTTTCCATCTCCCACTCCATTCATCCGTGCGGCACTGGCATGTCGTTACATGAACACAGCCTTGGACTGTGTGTGCGTGAGTGGGAGAGAGAGAGAGAGAGAGAAAGAGAGAGAGAGAGAAAGAGAGAGAGAGAAAATGGACAGTGCAATGCTCAGTAAATGACAGCACCTCCAACAGGAGACACACACTCGTTCAGCCGTACCAGTCACACATAAGCACACACACATAAACACACACACACACATAAGCACACATGCGGTAATTGACACACAATTTGGTTGGGAGGAATGAGCGGCTTATTAAATATCGTAAGACGTCTACGTGCCGTTCCAGATCTCCTTGTACGAAAAACACTTGTGTTCTGAAAACCAACCAAATGTTCAGTATCTGTTTCCCTCACGAGACTTTAAGATGTTTCCTCATTTACATCTTCATGAAGTGTGAAGATTAATGGAAGTGGAATTAGAAATTGACAGAATTATGGCAAAGGCAAGAAAATAGTGCGTTGCAAAAAGTCCTAAATATAAACCGATTTGATTGACACACATCCTATATATATATATATATAGGATATAGGACACACATCCTATATATATATATATATATATATATATATAGGATGTGTGTCATCACTATATATATATATAGTGCTCCTAAATATATAGGAGCACTGGTGGACATATATTTCTCCACAACCCTGAATTCCTGATATGAAAAATGTAATATGAATTTGATCTGATGATTTGAGACCCAGCTGCTAAACAATAATTCCTCAGCGTGACGAGTTGCTGCTCAACGCGTGACTAAAGACGTGTGAACGGGAGATCAGAGTTAAGACATCAGACTTCATATTTACTTCTTCATTTAACAGACACGCTCTATTATGCACACCATTTGGTCATTATTTGCCGAATCATAACATAAAAGAGACAACAAGCACAGAATGTAATTCATTGCAGAACATGATGTACCTTAATGTCATATTAATGTCATATTTAGTGAGGTACTTGAGAGAAACAGAGTCCACATCAAATAGAGGGACAGTTTAATAATTGATTTGATTATTTCTTAAGTTACTGACTACTAAACTAATATGTTCATGAAGTTCCTATGTACATTAAATATGTATTATGAAGACTACTTGTTTTTCACAAAGTAACAGGTTTGAAACTGTTTGAAAACCAAAGAATCACCAAGTTTCCATTCTTTTGTCTCACGAGAGCGGACGTCCGAATGCGGCGTGGATTCATAACAGGCGATGCCTGGTTGCATATGGTCATTATTATTGTGAGGAGCATAGTCGTGGCTTTGAAAGATAATCTCATCATATCTCTCAGCCTCCGTGACGCTGAAGTCCTGAGACGCATCCCACTGGTTCCCTTTACATTGGAGGGGTGGCAGATCTCCTACAGATCTGCCAGCAGTGCTCTAGATCCTCTCTTGGAACAGTGAGCGCTCACAACAACAACACGCCGCTCTGTGAAGAGCACACGGCCGCTCTGTGAAGAGCACACCACCGCCAAACCAGAGTGGTTTACACATGACCGCTGTCGTGGTACGTAAACACTGCTCTCCACTGGTGGAGTTTATGATCATAAAGTGCCGTCCTTTTTATCTGCCGAAGGAATTTACGGCGATTCTGCTAGTCGCTGTTTACATCCCCCCGACCCCCAACAACAGTGACAAAAACGCGGCACTTTGTGCACTGTACCAGGCCATCAGCGAACAACAGACGGCTCACCCAGACGGCTTCACCATCTTTGCTGGGGATTTCAACCATGCAAACCTCAAGACTGTCCTTCCAAAAACTAAAAAAAAAAACTACATCAGCATGTTGATTTCCCAACAAGAGGAGACAACATTTTGGATCTGGTCTACACATCACACAAAGGAGCGTACAAGGCCTCACCCCTCCCCCACGTAAGACTCTCTGACCACATCACCGTCATGCTATTGCCAGCATACAGACCCAGGGTGAAAGTCTCCAGACTGGTTCTGAAGCAGGTCCGGGTGTCTACTGGCCTCTCTCCTTTCCAGTGCGCCTATGGCTACCAGTCACCCCTTTTTCCTGCTCTGGAGAAGGAGTCTAGGGTACCCTCTGCTCTGGCCATGGTCCGTCGTTGCAGGCGCACCTGGGACCGAGCCCGTCGGACTCTACTCAAGAACTTTGCGCGCTACAAGAGGACAGCGGATCAATGGCGGACCCCGGCTCCTAACTATCGGGTCGGTGAGAAGGTGTGGCTGTCTACACGCGACCTCCCCCTTCACGTGGAGTCCCGCAAGCTGGCACCTCGGTTTGTGGGTCCCTTCCCTATTTCCAAGGTGATTAACCCTGTGGCCATGAGACTCAAACTTCCTAGACCCATGAGGGTTCACCCCACTTTTCATGTGGCCCGGCTGAAGCCAACCAAGGAGAGCCCGTTGGTCCCTGCAACCAGACCTCCACCACCACCCCGAATCATTGATGGCGGCCCGACCTACGCTGTCAAGCGCCTCTTGGCGGTTCGGCGCCGTGGTCGGCAGTACCTCGTGGATTGGGAGGGGTATGGTCCTGAGAAGAGGTCTTGGGAGAAGGCCAGCAACATTCTGGGGCCAGACCTCATCAGGGACTTCCACCAGAGGTTCCCTGATGAACCGGGTCCGTCAGGTGCCGGTCTTTGAGGGGGAGGTACTGTTACACCCAGACCTTCTGGGTAGTTCTGTGTTCACTGTCTGTGTATGTTGTGTTGTCTGTCACTCACCTTGTCTCTCGTTCCAGACTCCTCCCTCCTTGTGTGCCGCCCTCCTGTGTGATTGCAAGCCCCGCCCTCATTGGTTCCACCTGTGTCTCGTTCCCCTGTGTATTTAGTATGTGTCAACTCCCTGTCCTGTGCGAGTTTGTCTTTTGACGTTCTGTGTGCATACTAAGTAAAGACTTGCTTTTCTTCGAATCAAACTGTCTTGTCTGCTTGTGAGTCCAGCTACCGTGGTCCGGTTCCTAACACTTTCAGAGCTGGGGACAAAACGGACCTGAGAACAGTGAGAGCCAACCTGTCCCACGGCATCAGGAAAGCTAAACAAGACCACACAAATAAGATAACCCGTCACTTTCAAGACAGCAGAGACACACGCAGCCTGTGGCAGGGTATTCAAACCATCACAGACTATAAACCCGCCCCGCAGACCTGCGACAGGTCTGCTCAACGACCTAAACAGCTTCTTTGCGCGGTTCAGAATCAGAATCAGAAACCGTTTATTGCCAGGAATGTTTGCACAAACGAAGAATTTAGTTCGGCGGAAGGTGCATACATTAGACATTAGACGAGACAAACAACAATCAACGACAGCAACAGTGCAATGATGTCTAAATCAGATAAAGATAAAGTGCTCAGACAACAGATAACATTAATATAAGTGTATGTTAAAGTGACGTGTGTGTTTAAGTTAAACTTAAAGTTAAGTGTATGTGGCATGAGTGTTTAAATATGAATTGTGCAGTGGAGTGACCGGTAAGAGGAGAGAAAGGAATAAAAATGAATGGTCCGAGAATAGTCCTGTGATGGTAGAGACAGTCAGTGGGGAACCCGGGCTCTGTTGATGAGCCCGACTGCCGACGGGAAGAAACTGTTAGTGTGGCGTGAGGTCTTAGTCCTGATGGACCTCAACCTCCTGCCAGAGGGAATGGACACGAACAGGTTGTGTCCAGGGTGAGAGGGGTCAGCTGCGATCTTTCTTGCCCGCTTCAGTGTCCTGGAAGTGGACAGGACCTGGAGGATGGCAAATTGCAGCCAATCACCCTCTCCGCAGAGCGGATGATGCGCTGCAGCCTGGCCTTGTCCTTGGCAGTGGCTGCAGCGTGCCAGACGGTGATGGAGGAGCAGAGGATGGACTCAACGATGGCAGTGTAGAACTGCACCATCATTTTCTTTGGCAGGTTGAATTTCTGATGTGGGAGCTGATGTTCAGCTCCCACTTGAGGTCCTGGGAAATGATGGAGCCCAGGAAGCAGGAGGACTCCACAGCGTTGACGGGGGAGTCACACAGGATGAGAGGGGCGGGTGGGGCTGCATTCTTTCTGAAGTCCACAACCATCTCCACTGTCTTCAGAGCGTTGAACTCCAGGTTGTTCTGGCTGCACTAGGTCACAAGGTGGTCAGTCTCCCACCTGTAGGCAGACTCGTCCCCACCAGAGATGAGTCCAATGAGGGTGGTGTCATCCGCGAACTTCAGGAGCCTGACGGACTGGTGACTGGAGGTGCAGCTGTTGGTGTACAGGGAGAAGAGCAGCGGGGAAAGAACGCAGCCTTAGGGGGAACCGGTGCTGATGGGCCGAGAGCCTGAGACGTGTTTCCCCAGCTTCACATGCTGCTTCCTGACAGTCAGGAAGTCTGTGAGCCACCTGCAGGTGGAGTCGGGCACGTGCAGCTGGGAGAGCTTGTCCTGCAGCAGAGACGGGATGATGGTGTTAAAGGCAGAGCTGAAGTCCACGAACAGGATCCTGGCGTAGGTTCCTGGGGAGTCCAGATGCTGGATGATGTGGTGGAGGGCCATGTTGACTGCATCGTCTACAGACCTGTTGACCCTGTAGGCTAACTGCAGAGGGTCCAGGAGTGGGTCAGTCAGGGTTTTGAGGTGGGACAGGACCAGGCGCTCAAAGGACTTCATGACCACAGAGGTCAGGGCGACGGGCCTGTAGTCATTGAGTCCTGTGATCCTGGGTTTCTTGGGGACGGGGATGATGGTGAAGGCCTTGAAGCAGGCTGGAACGTGACATGTCTCCAGGGAGGTGTTGAAGATCCCTGTGAACACCGGAGACAGCTGATCAGCACAGTGCTTCAGGGTCTACACATCGTTTGAAGCTCAGAACAACACTCGTCCACACAAGACTCTGCCTCCTCACCATGATCAGGTTCTGTGCCTGTCTGCTGCCAGCGTGAAGAGGACTCTCTCCACCATCAACACCTGCAAGGCAACAGGTCCAGACAACATCCCTGGTCGTGTGTTGCGGGACTGCGCAGAGGAGCTTAAGGACGTCTTCACAGATGTCTTTAATACATCGCTGAGACAAGCTGTTGTTCCGCCATGCTTCAAGGCCACCACCATCATACCTGTGCCAAAGAAACCCACTCCGTCCTGCTTCAATGACTACCGTCCAGTGGCACTGACCCCCATAATCATGAAGTGCTTTGAACGACTAGTCATGTCACACATCAAATCCATTCTCCCCCCCACCCTGGACCCTTTCCAGTTTGCATACCGTGCCAAACGGTCCACGGAGGATGCAATCTGCTCCGCTCTCCACCCAGCCCTCACCCACCTGACAAAAAAGACTTGTATGTGAGAATGCTGTTCATTGACTTCAGTTCAGCATTCAACACCATCATCCCACAACAACTCATCTGCAAACTTGACCAGCTGGGTCTCAACACCTGGCTGTGTAACTGGCTGATGGACTTCCTCAGTGAGAGGCCACAAGCAGTACGCGTCGGCAACAACACCTCGAGCAGCATCACTCTGAGTACAGGGGCCCCTCAGGGCTGTGTGCTCAGTCCTCTGCTCTTCACCTTGCTGACTCACGACTGCAGAACCAGCTACAGCACCAACCACATGGTCAAATTCGCCAAGGATGACGAGAGCCTCTACAGGAAGGAGGTCAACCTTCTGACCACGTGGTGCGGAGACAACAACCTCCTGCTAAACAGCAGCAAGACCAAGGAGATTGTTGTTGACTTCCGGAAAGGCCACACTCAACACCCACCACTGACCATCAACGGTGCGGACATTGAGCAGGTCGGCAGCACCAAATTCCTGGGGGTGGACATCAGTGAGGACCTTTCAGGGACAGCCAACACGACAGCGCCTCTACTTCCTCCGCAAGCTGAGGAAAGCAGGAAGCCCCCCATCCATCATGTGCACCTTTTACCGTGGCACCATCGAGAGCATCCTGACCAACTGCATCACTGTGTGGGGCGGAAGCTGCACAGACTACAACAGGAAAGCCCTGCAGCGCATAGTGAATGCAGCTGGAAGGATCATCGGTGCCCCACTCCCCTCCCTCCCCTCCCTGCAGGACATATACGACACCCGCCTCACCCGCAAGGTGACCTTGATTGTGAGCGACCCCTGCCACCCCTCACACGGTCTCCTCAGCCTCCTGCCCTCTGGTAGGAGATACCGGAGCCTCCGAGCTCGCACCACCAGGCTGTCCAACAGCTTCATCCACCAGGCTGTCAGGAAGCTGAACTCTCTCCCCACCGTCCCACTCCGTCCTCTTCTCTAGACTCACATGTCTGGATGCTGCTAAGGAGTTCGTCATTTCCTTTATAGTTAGTCCTTCACAGTCTAAACATTTTTTGTAGTTCCTAATTTATGTTGTCTATATGTTATATGTTGTTGTTTTTTTAACTTTTAAACTGTTTTTTTTGCACTTTATTATTATTATTATTATTATTACATTGCACAATTCTCTATATGTTGGATAGAAGAGAAACATACTATCGATCTTCTGCATGTTTGCACATTGCACAAAATTGACAATAAAACTGACTTTGACTTTGACACGGCCGCTCTGTGAAGAGCACACGGCCGCTCTGTGAAGAGCACATGGCCGCTCTGTGAAGAGCACACGGCCGCTCTGTGAAGAGCACATGGCCGCTCTGTGAAGAGCACACGGCCGCTCTGTGAAGAGCACATGGCCGCTCTGTGAAGAGCACACACGCTCGCAGTGAGCAGAGTGCTCACCGCGATAGAGACTTTCCCAGTTCATTCAAGTGGATATAATATCATTATAATTGACTTATAATGATATAGTGTAATCTGATCTCTGCTAGGAGGTGATGTACTCGCTGTGCGTCTCTGTGTCCGTCCGTCTGATCGTGCTACTACTTTGCTCTGGTGGTGGCAGTGATGACACTTTGGTAACACTTTATAATAAGTACACACTATTTAGCATTAGTTAAGTTTGAGTAAAAACGTAATTCATCATTTATAAAGCATTGTTCCAAGATGAACATTCATTAGTAACTCATTAGTATGCAATTCATAAACACAGTTATAAATGTTTTATGCTTGACTATTGTGCGTTTCATGATTGGGTATACATACTTTATAAATGATGGATTCCCCATTTGTAAATTAAGTTATATTACAAACCAATTATTAAAGACTTATAGGTGTTAGTAAATGATTAAAACAGTATTTAAATGTCATTTATTCATGTATTTATTTTTACATATAATGATTTAGATATACACTAATGTTTAGGGACTATGTTAACATGCGCTTTATGAACGTGTTTTAATACTGCAATTCATGCCAGTGGCACGAGGGGTGAGTCTGTTTCTTAGTTTGCTGGCATGTACATATGATTGATTAATTGATTGATTAGTTATTATAAAGTGTTACCGACACTTTTTAAAAACACATTGTATTGCCTATTCACTTGTGTAATCAACGTCTTCAGTTTGGACTGCTGTCTCTGCTATGGATTATGCATTGCTCCTCTTTAGTTACATGTTTACATGTCGACGACAACGGAGAAGGTCAGCAAGCAGATGTTAGCTAGTGTTTAACTCCTAACGCTCAGTGTTTAGCTCCTAACGCTCAGTGTTTAGCTCCTAACGCTCAGTGTTTAGCTCCTAACGCTCAGTGTTTAGCTCCGAACGCTCAGTGTTTAGCTCCTGCTGTGTAACTCAGTGTTTAACTCCTGCTGTGTAACTCAGTGTTTAACTCCTGCTGTGTAACTCTCAGTGTTTAACTCCTGCTGTGTAACTCAGTGTTTAACTCCTGCTGTGTAACTCTCAGTGTTTAACTCCTGCTGTGTAACGCTCAGTGTTTAACTCCTGCTGTGTAACTCTCAGTGTTTAACTCCTGCTGTGTAACTCAGTGTTTAACTCCTGCTGTGTAACTCAGTGTTTAACTCCTGCTGTGTAACGCTCAGTGTTTAACTCCTGCTGTGTAACTCAGTGTTTAACTCCTGCTGTGTAACTCTCAGTGTTTAACTCCTGCTGTGTAACTCTCAGTGTTTAACTCCTGCTGTGTAACTCAGTGTTTAACTCCTGCTGTGTAACGCTCAGTGTTTAACTCCTGCTGTGTAACTCAGTGTTTAACTCCTGCTGTGTAACACTCAGTGTTTAACTCCTGCTGTGTAACTCAGTGTTTAACTCCTGCTGTGTAACTCAGTGTTTAACTCCTGCTGTGTAACGCTCAGTGTTTAACTCCTGCTGTGTAACTCAGTGTTTAACTCCTGTTGTGTAACGCTCAGTGTTTAACTCCTGCTGTGTAACTCAGTGTTTAACTCCTGCTGTGTAACTCTCAGTGTTTAACTCCTGCTGTGTAACTCTCAGTGTTTAACTCCTGCTGTGTAACTCAGTGTTTAACTCCTGCTGTGTAACGCTCAGGGTTAAGGAGGCCGACATAACAGAACCTTGATTGATGGTTTGGTCAACGTGCAAAGCCATTTCATTTCAATGTGTTTTGCTTCATGGATGAATACACAGATTCATTTCCTTTGGCCCAGAAGGGAGAGAACAGACTGGTAAAAGGGAGGAGGGAATCAGAACCAGCTTCATGGGCCAAGTATGTGAGCACATACAAGGAATATGACTGAGTCTCAAAAATAGAAAGGAACATCTCGGGATAAGACAACAAAGCTGGACAGATCAAGACAAAGAATAAGCCGGAATATTATGTACACAGGTAGAGAGAAAAACAAGTCTTTGTGCAGATTGTGTATATATATATATATATATATATATATATATATATATATATATATATATATATATATATATATAAGTACCAATAACCACCAATAATATAAGATATAGAAAGTGTAAATATCTAAATACTGAATGGATATATGAATGGATGATTATGTGCATGTATACATTTCTATACACTGTATGAGGGATGATATCTACGTATAAGAACATTTGTGGATTTAATATTTTAATTATAAAACAGTTCAGTTTTCATTTGTATTTTTGTTTTATATTTGTATTTCCATTCCAACTGGTCCGCTCAGCAATAAAGAAGATTAGATCAAAACAATTTAAATACAAAGATGAGAAGGTAACTACAATATTCATAATATGTGTTACAATAAGCATAGTACATTGGGAGTATATATGCATTTGTAAAGTGTAAACAATAAGAAAGAAGCTTCTGTCAGAGGCTTCCATCAGAAGATTGATGATCTCTGAAAACCAGATATTCTGCAGATTCTATAGATACTAATCATAATAATAATAATAACTCTATGGTAAAAGCGATGTGGCGTCATGTATGCCTCACTTTTTGTAAACAGAAGCACAGACTTGTTGTCACGCACATGATGAAGTACACACACACCCTAGCCTCGGTCTGGGTTCAGCCCTCATAGTCTGGGTTTAAACGCAATAGTTTAGGTTCAGCCCCAGATAGCTCATAGACCTTCCCAGGTATGCTTTTAATGTGAAACATCAGCAGGAAGTGACGGGTTGGAGCAGAAGCGCCTCTTTTCATTGGTTGCAGTCTGAGCATCATTTGGAACAGTACCAGCGACAATAGAGGGCCGTTCCTCTCGTGACACCATCACTAATACTTCAGAAAGGTCACCGTTCTCCTCTGCCCCAAAGCATAATGGATTGTCCCCGACACACACGAGCAGGAAGTGTGTGTACATGGGTAAAGATGGACTGCATCTGTGTGGACACCGGGGTTCCACCCTGACAGACTGGTGAGCTTTTTATGGAAAGAAGGAAACCGTGAGACACATGTGCTGAGGAACCGTCGCAGGGTGACTCACAATGTAGATCAGGAATAATGAATGAGAGGCGCTGCGAAAATATATCTGCACACACAGAATCCCCAAAGGCCTTCAGATGTATTCAAAATGTCTTACATGGCTCGACTATATATAGCTTCAAAGACCCAGATTCCCTGTGTAGGCAAGGCTCACACACACACACACACACACACACACGGTGCTCTGGCATAACATGCCAACACATTAGCACAATCTGGAATGCTCGAACATTGCAATCTGAAAAACAAAGGCTTACTCTCTCTCACACACACACACACACACACACACACACACACACACACACACACACACACACACACACACACACACACACACAAACTCACAGCGTGTAGCGAGGGATGAAAGAGCTGGATAAAGGAATGAGACTAATGGAGGAAAGTTGCTTAATGACAAATTGTCAGATTGCAGAAGCCATTTTCTCTTCTCGTCATTTAGCTCTTTCATCCCGGAGCGCCGTTAAAATATTCCTCTGCTTCAGGCTTTTGCTCCGTCACACTTTCATTTTCTTCTTACTTGCTCTCTTTGCATTTTCTTCCCCCTCTCTCTCTCTCTCTCTCTCTCTGTCTCTCTCTCTCTCTCTTCCAGACGCGGCGGCAGAAGGCCCACAATGCCGATGTGCTCCATAACTGGGTCATAAAAACACGGCGTGCCCCCACCACCCGACTCCTTACATTCTGACGTTAACAGCAACTTATACAATATATTCCACTTCATGTGTAGCACTCGTGTTATTGTATTACCCATTACCATTATTTATTCATGGGAAAATGTTTTGGATGACAATAAGAGGATTTTAACAGTGCAGGTCTGACAGAAGGAGTGTGATGGCAGCCCTGTGCCCGATGTCCAGACAGGCTCAGAAGTTATCTCCCGTCACCCCGAGATGGGACCGGCTCGTAGCAGAGAAACAAGCTCAGGGCTCCACTAATTCGGTGTGATGGTGAGTTGTGTATTTATGCACTTTATAATGGTTTTATAACGGCTTAATGCCGGTGGTATAATTTTATTACGTCATATTTATCGCCCACACCGTGAAGGCCGGTCTGTGAAAATATTACCTTACACGAAACGGGCCTGTGTGGCAAAAAAGGTTGTGGACCGCTGCTTTAGAGCATCAACATCTCGGTTGGACCAATCAGCACGGGCCAGCTCGGACACGCCTCCTCACACCTGGTGCTGGAGCGTCTCCAGTGACCACCAATTGCGCCAAAACCACTGCCAGACAAATCCTCAGTAAGATATCAACCACATTGCATTCTTTTCAACCTAAAAACTGAGATATGACTTATTTATAGATAAACGATACTTGCTTGGTATGTATTGATGCATCTGCTTGAGCAGAGCCCCTCTGTTGTGGAACCAGAGGCGTTCAAGGTCCAGGAAGAAAATTAGGGCATTTTTGCTTTCAGCGGACCTAAAACTACGGTTCACGAAATCTGCACTAAATTAATTACTAAAATATTTTACTTCACTTAATGAATGTCACACTTCGCAGAGAGACTGTAAACACATAGTGATATTTTATAGTACAAAAAAAGCGATGATATGCATCATTAAAAAGAGGAAATACATCCTGAAATTATTATTTTTTTCAGAGTTTTTTTGAGATATTCTGTATTTATGTCTGTTTATTTACACGTGATAGTGATATGAAAACGGTTTTGTCCCGAAAACCATGTCAATAAGCTCGATGACCAATCGTGATCTCAGTATTAAACATGAATGTGAATATCCTTTGGGCCGTATTGGTGCAGCCCTGCCACAGTGCTCATTTACATGTACGTCGTATCTGCATATTAGAAAGGAGACATCAAGGGGAAAACGCAAATAAAGAGATTTTAAAAAAAGAGGTGATAAGACAACACAAACATTTTAGATCGTGGTTTCAGACATGTTTTATAATTCATGATCATGTCTTGTCTATATTTGTGACGAAATGACATTATTGTTTAAAACAGTGCAAGTCATTATGGTGTGTTCAATCAGCAGAACTTCCTCCTCCTCCTCATCATCATCGCCTCCCTCCCAAACTGTTCCTTCCTGCTGACGCTCACATTCATGCTTCAGGCTCAACAGCAACAGAGTCCTCCCAGGCCTGACAGGCTGACCTCACCACTGGCCCCACTGAGGTGGGCCTCCAGCAGCCCACCGCCAAGACCCAGTGGAGTCACACTTCCTGCAGTCACACTTCCTGCAGTTACACTTCCTGCAGTTACACTTCCTGCAATCACACTTCCTGCAGTCACACTTCCTGCAATCACACTTCCTGCAATCACACTTCCTGCAGTCACACTTCCTGCAGTCACACTTCCTGCAATCACACTTCCTGCAGTTACACTTCCTGCAGTCACACTTCCTGCAATCACACTTCCTGCAATCACACTTCCTGCAGTCACACTTCCTGCAGTCACACTTCCTGCAGTTACACTTCCTGCAGTCACACTTCCTGCAATCACACTTCCTGCAATCACACTTCCTGCAATCACACTTCCTGCAGTTACACTTCCTGCAGTCACACTTCCTGCAATCACACTTCCTGCAGTCACACTTCCTGCAGTCACACTTCCTGCAGTCACACTTCCTGCAGTTACACTTCCTGCAGTTACACTTCCTGCAATCACACTTCCTGCAGTTACACTTCCTGCAGTCACACTTCCTGCAATCACACTTCCTGCAGTTACACTTCCTGCAGTTACACTTCCTGCAATCACACTTCCTGCAGTTACACTTCCTGCAGTTACACTTCCTGCAATCACACTTCCTGCAATCACACTTCCTGCAATCACACTTCCTGCAGTCACACTTCCTGCAGTTACACTTCCTGCAGTCACACTTCCTGCAATCACACTTCCTGCAGTCACACTTCCTGCAGTCACACTTCCTGCAGTTACACTTCCTGCAGTCACACTTCCTGCAGTTACACAGTAATTGTAGTAGGAGTAGAAGTAGTAGTCAGACGTTTGACAAAATGATTGTCAAACGTCAAATCTCCATCTGACACAGTGGCCGTTTCTCAATAGTAAGTATGCTAAGTTCAGACTTATGTACTTTTGGAGTTTGTACTTGGGAGTCCAGACTCCACACAAGTCTCCTCGGATGCATCCTGGGGAAAAAGAGCGGATCAAGTCACATCCGGACATTTTCACTGTGCTTGACGAGAAGCGGACTTTTGAATTGTAACAGTACTTGGGCTGCGACTGATGAGGTTTCACGAGTCCACGAGAACACAAGAACAGAGAACACAAGAACAGAGAACACAAGAACAGAGAACACAAGAACAGAGAACACAAGAACAGAGAACACAAGAACAGAGAACACAAGAACAGAGAACACAAGAACAGAGAACACAAGTACAGAGAACACGAGTAAAGAGAAGAACATTTTGAGAAGCGGCCAGTGTGTTGCTCTGGCTGCTCTCTCTGGAGCCCCTTGTGCAGTGCAGCTGTTTGTCCCTGCAGCAGGACATGGTCCCCGCACCGTATGGAACACAAAGTGATGGATGTGTAACAGTGTAGCGCCATCTACTGGGACTCCTCCCCCTGGTGAGTGACCCGTGTTGTGTAATGATGGAGGAACACAGCAGCCTGCAGGCTGTAAGCACCGCCAGGTTTCATCCCACGGCTTCTCTATTCAGAGGAATGCTGCTCGTAGAGTCGTCACCACACACACACACACACACACACACACCGTATGTACTTGAGGAGACAGTAAATGAAACATAAAGAATACGTGTGTGTGAGTGTGTGGTCCTCATTCATCGTTCTCTTCTTTGATGGAGCAACAACAAGCTTCTCAGAACAGAGTAGGGTTGTTTCAGCAGGCCGGTCCTCTGTGGACCAGCAGGGTGAATCTGCTCCTTAAGTATGGAACTAGTTCACAAAATGTGAGAAAGAGACTCCCATGCTGGTCTGTGTGAAGCAGCAGTGAACTGTGATCCACCTGCAGCAAGGCTTCCACACACCTGGTGCTACAGCGAGCCTGACATGATTCAAACTACAACATGGAGCGAACTAAGTGTTTGAAAACACAGGACAGCGTGAGCTGTATGGAGGGTTGTAGTTGCAATAATCAAATCAAACCATTCGACCCTATAAGGCCGTCTGTATTATTGAGGCCTCTGCATCCTCAACACGACCAATCATGAGCTCACAGGCCTCACAGTGGTTTTCCATGGACTAAGTTCTGGATACTCCTTTACTGATGTTGGTACCGCTACTAGAAAGCAATGCAGACCACTGATTGGTCGTGAGACTCTTCACTTGACATCCTGCACACAGCTGCCATGTGTAGAGAGCCAAGCGCCCGTCATCAGCAACCGCAATTATTATTTTCACTTGACCACAATGTTCAATAACTACAGCCAGCAAAACTCAGCTGCGCACTAATGGAGCAAAAAGATCCAGAGTTCTACATGCAGATGAGTAAGTAAAGCAACTAGACAGTATGTTCAAATGCATTCATTCTAATATATATTCTCTTAAAAAAGTTACGCCAAAGGTACTGTCCATAAATGTGTTTATGTGCATTACTGTACTATTAAAACAAATTACAAAATAAAAGATTTCAACC